>NC_051862.1:29729229-29884229 GCF_015732765.1 Culex quinquefasciatus | reverse complement strand
CGTGATAATTTGCCGGGACGAAATTGTATTAAATGACACCGGTTGGCTTTTCACGCGTGATGAAGCACGCCGAAAATTTGCTACTCAAGAGTGAAAAAAAACCCCGTAAGTATTAAATGCATTTTCCCGGAAACTGATTGGGTCATAATTGTGTGAAATGTGTGACAGGTTTATTGGCGTGAAGAAACTCGATGCTGGCGCTTAACTTACCTAACACCTGGTTGAAGATTTTGTCGAAGTTCACCTCACTTTCCTTTTCCAGGTATTTGTGCATCACACTTCGAACACTGAAAAGGAGAGAGAAAAAGAAGTAAATTAAAAAATATTGAACTTGTTGTCTATTATCTATAGATCTGAATTATGACAAGGAAGTGTTCCCCTTTTAAATATTTTTTTTTGTTTTTATTGTGATATTCACTATGAATCTCAAGAAATCTTAGATAATTAGATAAAGTTATATGGCATAAAATAGTAATTTATGCAACAGTTTATAAAAAGATTTTTGTTTTCAGCAAGAGTTAACCAGTCTACATGCAAAAATATGCCGATGACCGCAGTTTAAGCCAAATCCATGCAGGGGACTTCATCGATTTAAAGGGTTTAAGTGTTTAGCCTTGTATGAGAATCATCTTTGGGAGTCAAAACATTGCATTTTAGCAGAACAAAATGCCTGTGTTGGGTCATTTTCGGCATAAAATCATTATTTTCATTTAAAAAAAAGCGTCAATTTTTTCTGCAAAATTGTCAAACCTGCATCGATTTCGCTGAAATCTTCACCATGTTATGACTCTCAACGATTTAATTGAAAATTGAACAATCAAAAATATTTATTATTTTTCTCATACAAGGCCAAAAACGTAAAAAAAACACTAGGCCGATGAGGCATTTTTGTGCTAGAGTCCAGAATGGTGCAATTTTTTTTGAAAAAAAAAAAACCTTTGAAAAAAATTAAAATTTGATTTAACCAAATTATAAAAATCAGTTTTTGATTGATTTTGTATGTTATTTTGGAAACTATTAGTTTGATATGCATTTTTTAAAAATGAAACTTTTATGAGAATTGTCTTAACAGCCAGTGTGTGTGTGTGTGTGTGTGTGTGTGGTCCAATCCAATTCCCGCTGGCTGGCAGCGAAATTATGGGAAAGTATAGTTTGTATCAGACTTGGGTTGAGCTGATACAGCTTATCTCAGTCCCGGGTATTAGGTGGTGACAGCCCTCGCGCTGCTTCTAATGACCCATTTCAGAATGGCAGAGATCCTAGCGGCCCAATTCCGAGGTCATTGGGCATTGTCTGGCCCCGCCTAAACATAGTACAAGAACCAGACGGGTCCTCGACCTATCTTTAAACTTCCAATCCCATCAGGCAAAACAGGGATCACCGCGTATTTAATGATTGTTGAAAAGTAGGCAAAATGTGAAAATTTCAGTTTGGATAGATCTCACCAAGTTTCTGATTTCTGGTAGTCCTAAGCACCCGGGAGTTGTCCCATATTTAGGCCGCTTGAGCGCTGCTTGATGACACTTCGGAAAATATTCCTTGGCAAACTGCTTTTATTTCTTTCGCACTATTTGATTTTTAAACTAGTTGAATACCACCCTTAGAACGAGATAGCCCACATCACACTAATACTACTGCAAGAGCGAAACCGCCGCGATGAACTGTCAAACCAGGGGGTAGCGAAGAAGTCGCCATCTTGGAAGTTCAGATAACAAACACTAAGAATCAGTATTATACATATTACTTTGGTAACACGAAGTGTGTTATCCTGGTTAAACTCAAAAGAACCATGCAAATGTGTAAAACCAAACTGAAAAATGTGTAATGCCGATTCTTAGTGTACGGGTGCACTGTTTGATCGACCCAAAGAAAAAAAAGCAAAAAAGGTAAACAGAAAAATCACTTTTTTCGATATGAATTTTCAGCTAATATTGGGATGGAATCTCCAAGGATATGATAGAATTTACCATCAGAGCAGTTCTCTAGGATTTCGGTCATTCGATTTTTTTTGTATTTTTTAATCCGACTGAAACTTTTTTGGTGCCTTCGGTATGCCCAAAGAAGCCATTTTGCATCATTAGTTTGTCCATATAATTTTCCATACAAATTTGGCAGCTGTCCATACAAAAATGATGTATGAAAATTCAAAAATCTGTATCTTTTGAAGGAATTTTTGATCGATTTGGTGTCTTCGGCAAAGTTGTAGGTATGGATACGGACTACACTAGAAAAAATAATACACGTAAAAAAATTTGGTGATTTTTTATTTAACTTTTGTCACTAAAACTTGATTTACAAAAAACACTATTTTTAATTTTTATTTTTGATATGTTTTAGAGGACATAAAATGCCAACTTTCAGAAATTTCAGGTTGTGCAAAAATCATTGACCGAGTTATGAATTTTTAATCAATACTGATTTTTCAAAAAATCGAAATTTTGGTCGTAAAAATTTTCAACTTCATTTTCGATGTAAAATTAAATTTGCAATCAAAAAGTACTTTAGTGAAATTTTGATAAAGTGCACCGTTTTCAAGTTATAGCCATATTTAAGTGACTTTTTTGAAAATAGTCGCAGTTTTTCATTTTTTAAAATTAGTGCACATGTTTGCCCTGTTTTGAAAAAATATTTTGAAAAGCTGAAAAATTCTCTATATTTTGCTTATTCGGACTTTGTTGATACGACCTTTAGTTGCTGAGATATTGCAATGCAAAGGTTTAAAAACAGGAAAATTGATGATTTCTAAGTCTCACCCAAACAACCCACCATTTTCTATCGTCAATATCTTAGCAACTAATGGTCCGATTTTCAATGTTAATATATGAAACATTTGTGAAATTTTCCGATCTTTTCGAAAAAAATATTTTTGGAATTTTCAAATCAAGACTAACATTTCAAAAAGGCCAAACATTCAATATTACGCCCTTTTAAAATGTTAGTCTTGATTTGAAAATTTTGAAAATATTTTTTTCGAAAAGATCGGAAAATTTCACAATTGTTTCATATATTAACATTGAAAATCGGACCATTAGTTGCTGAGATATTGACGATAGAAAATGGTGGGTTGTTTGGGTGAAACTTAGAAAACATCAATTTTCCTGTTTTTAAACCTTTGCATTGCAATATCTCAGCAACTAAAGGTCGTATCAACAAAGTCCGAATAAGCAAAATATAGAGAATTTTCTCAGCTTTTCAAAAATATTTTTTTCAAAACTGGGCAAACATGTGCACTAATTTTAAAAAATGAAAAACTGCGACTATTTTCAAAAAAGTCACTTAAATATGGCTATAACTTGAAAACGGTGCACTTTATCAAAATTTCACTAAAGTACTTTTGATTGCAAATTTGATTTTACATCGAAAAATGAAGTTGAAAAATTTTACGACCAAAATTTCGATTTTTGAAAAATCAGTATTGATTAAAAATTCATAACTCGGTCAATGATTTTGCACAACCTGGAAATTTCTGAAAAGTTGGCATTTTATGTCCTCTAAAACATATCAAAAAATAAAAAAAATTAAAAATAGTGTTTTTTTGTAAATCAAGTTTTAGTGATAAAAAGTTAAATAAAAAAATCACCAAATTTTTTTTACCGTGTATTATTTTTTTCCAGTGTAGTCCGTATCCATACCTACAACTTTGCCGAAGACACCAAATCGATCAAAAAATTCCTTCAAAAGATACAGATTTTTGAATTTTCATACATCATTTTTGTATGGACAGCTGCCAAATTTGTATGGAAAATTATATGGACAAACTAATGATGCAAAATGGCTTCTTTGGGCATACCGAAGGCACCAAAAAAGTTTCAGTCGGATTAAAAAATACAAAAATTAAAATTGAAGAAAAAAGACCGATTTCGTAGAGAATTGCTCATCAGCAATACAATTCACTTGTTTTTTTCAGATATTTATCGTTTGAATTGCGGGAAATTTGAAAATCAAAAACCCAAACAATGATTTGTTATGGGCTACCATTTGACAGCTAGTGCTAGGCTAGGCTAGGCTCTCATTTGACAACCGTGCTAATGTCGACTGTTGTCAGTTTGCTTAGATCGGAATAGGGTTGCCATCCCCCCGTGTCAAACCCTTGACCAAGCGGCGTAGAAAACAAAAATCGCGAAAAAACTGTCCAAATTCCCAAAATTGCAGGAAATCTTCACTTTCCACATGAAATCTACACATTGTATAATCTTTTCACTACTTTTCACGCGATTTACTATAAAAACTACCGACTAAATAATTCAAATTCCACGGACCGCACACCGCCAGCCTCTGCTCTAGATGGCAGGGCTGCCAACCTCCCCATGATAATTGTCTTAACAGCTAGTGCGTCAAAATTCCCGGGATTTTTTCAAAACCGGAAATTCCAGAATTCCGTATTTTTTTATAATTTGTCCCTGTTATTCCCGACATTTAAAAAAAACAAATTTTGGTCAGGATATACAGATTTAGTTATGGAAATAGTTTTACAGTTGAATACCTCATAATCAATTATAATTTTAAAGCATTATTCGGCATATATCACAATCAATTTGGTGTATTGGGGAAAACTGTTAAAACTGTTTACCGATCTGCAAAATGCTAGGCGCTATAAATATTTCCTATTTGACTTTATATATTTTTTAAAGGTTGAGATATTTCGTTTATTATTGATTTAATATTTGGAAAAAAAAATCAAATCAAATTATTTGCTATCAAACACTGACATCACAATTAGAAGAAGTGAAACGATATAAGACAGCTATTTAGCCATTTTTTGCATGATGTTTTGAACGACTTTGGTTAAAACAGGAACAGAACAAAACACTTTCAGATAACACCGATTTTTAAATTTATTGCTCTAAAATCTTCTTACCTATTCACACTGTATTCTTCTTAAGTACATTTTTAATCAATTTCATCTTATTGCACTCAAATTTCCTTCGAAATTTTGAAGTTTTTTGAAAAAAATATTTTTCTGCCACCTGTTTTTTTTTTGGGACAACTTTGAAAGGGGGGGAGGGGGTGTCAAAAACTTTAAATAAAATTTGTACCAGCCTTATTTAATTTGAATCACATTTTACTGCATTTAAAACTCAAAGCACAACAAAAAAACAAATAACTTATTTTAATAGCTATTTAAAAACTGTCGTTCTTGTTTAGATTGAAGTGTACATTATCACCAATTAATACGATTAAGCTAATTCTATGATTTTAAGCTTGAAAACATAACAAATATTATGAAAACATAAATTTTATGACTGTTCCAAAAAAATCCCGGAATTCCAAAAATATTTTTCCCGTTTCCCGGGAAATTCAAAACTCGGGAAATTTGGACCCCCTAAAGTAAACTTCAAATACAAAAAAAAACTAAACATTTTTCGACAATATCTAATTTTTCGAAAATATTTTTTACAGTGGTGTTTTTCTTCATTATGTTTTTCTTTTCGATTGCAATAAAACTGAACATTTTTCGAAAAAATACTTAGGCAAAAAAATAAAAAAGTTTTTACATTGAATTTACGAGCCATGGTATCAACATTTGAATGAGTGTTTCAAAATGCATTTTACACCTGCCCAGTTGTTTGCAATACCTAAGTATTGACGCTAATATATTTTTCTGCGAAAAAAAAGTTTTTGCGGTGCGGTACATTGGAATTTCCTAAAAATTCAAAATACTTTTAATCCAGCCCAAACATGCTAAATATGATCATAAATGCAGAAAAATGCGTTTTTGATTGTTTAAGTTGATTTGACTTCTATTTTCATTAAAATTTTGAAGATTTTTGAAAAAATATTTTTTTGCCCCCTGAATTTTCGGACCAATTTTGAAGGGGGGGGGGGGGCGACATAAACTTTGAAAAATATTTGCAACGGCCTTAGTTTTCAAAAAAAACGTGGATGCTTTCTAAATAAAATATTTTTAAATTGCGAAACATTTTTATCTTGAAATGCCTATAACATGAAAACAGTACACATTATCCAAAAAGTTGTAAAGTAATTTTTGATTGAAAATTTTATTTTGCATCTGAAAATGATTTCTGTTACTTGTTTACAATATTCCCGATTTTTTTTCCATAAATCGCATTTTTCCCCAAAAATCATTTTTTCCCGAAAATACAAGTTTCCCATTTTTTTATGAAATCACTTACCCGGTTCCACATTTTTCACCTTCCTACACTCTGGAGCAAAAGGAGCCTGTTTTGAAAATGTATCAATACGATTTCAGCATTTCAATTTTTATTTAAAAACGTTACCTAATCCACCTTTAGGTGGTTGGTGCCTTCCTCACATTCTTAATGTCAATACATTCAGTAAAAATAGCAACATTCCCCCTTAACATGTTTAACAAATCAACTTTATTACTCATTTATTTTGATAAGGTTCGCAGACCTTCAATATTTCTGGCTCATCGGCAAGGTCTGATAAAAAATCTATTCAACGATAGTTCGCATGGAAGATTCAGACAATATTTCTATTACAATAATTGAAATCCGGCTTCCAAAAAGTGTATAAATAACACTTAAGTGCTGATAACTTTTGATAGGCTTGTCCGATCTTGGATGTTTTAAACTCAATTGAAAGGTATTTCAATTATCTAACTAACGACGGGTTGCATAAGGGACCCGGACATCATTTTCATTAAAATATCTATGATCCGGCCTCCAAAAAGTGTATAAATAACACTTAAGTGCTAATAACTTTTGATAGGGTTGTCAGATCTTCAATGTTCATTGAAGTTCATTGGAAAGTTCTTTTTAATACCTTTCCGAAAATGTATAACATGATAGGTTTTCTTGCAAAAACCACCCTTTTTACAATCTTCCGGACATACGCCAAAATCGTTTTTTAGCATAACTTTTGAAGTACTCAACTAAACTTGCTGATTTTAAATAGAGACCTATGGGACCCCAAGACGGATCGAATGAGACTAATACGGTCAAAATCCGTTCATCCAGTCCGGAGATAATCGAGTGACAATTTTTTGTCCACCCACCTACACACATTCACACAGACATTTGCTCAGAACATGATTCTGAGTCGATATGTATACGTGAAGGTGGGTCTACAAGGTCAAATTAATAAGTTCATTTTTCGAGTGATCTTAAAGCCTTTCCTCAGTAAGGTGAGGAAGGCAAAAAAAGTTGAATTAAAAGCAGTCGGATTTTGTTTGCATGTATCTATTTTTTTTTTTTTTTTTTTTTCAAAAGTAATAATTATGAACTACAACTTTGCCAAAGACACCAAGTCGATCAGAAGATCCCTCCTCAAGTTACAAATTTTCGAATATTCACATTGGCATTTTGCCTTCCTCACTGAGGTAAGGCTATAATCCTGCTCGAAAAATGAACTTTTGAAATACAGCTCGTAGACCTATATTCATGTATACCTATCGACTCAGAATCGAAAACTGAACAAATGTCTGTGTGTGTGTGTGTATGTATGTATGTGTTCAAAATTCTTGCCAAGTTTTCTCAGCACTGGCTGGACCGATTTTGATCAAACCGGTTGCATTCGACTTGGTTTAGGGTCCCATACATCGCTATTGAATTGTTTGAAGTTTCGATAAGTAGTTCAAAAGTTATATATAAAAATGTGTTTTCACATTTATCCGGATCTCACTTATATGCATGAAAACTATGTCCGGATCCATCATCTAACCCATCGTTGGTTAGGTAATCAAAAGACCTTTCCAACGAGTCCAAAACATTGAAGATCTGGCAACCCTGTCTCGAGTTACGACCACTTAAGTGATATTTATGTACTTTTTTGAAGCTGAATCTCACTTAAATGTATGTAAACGAAGTCCGGATCCACCATCCGACCCATCGTTGGTTAGGTAATCGAAAAACCTTTCCAACGAATCCAAAACACCGAAGATCTGGCAACCCTGTCTCGAGATATGGCCACATAAGTGATATTGATGCTCTTTTTCGAAGCCGGATCTCACTTAAATGTATGTAAACTATGTCCGGATCCACCATCCGACCCATCGTTGGTTAGGTTATCGAAAAACCTTTCCAACGAATCCAAAACACCGAAGATCTGGCAACCCTGTTTTGAGATATGGCCACATATGTGATATTGATGCTCTTTTTCGAAGCCTGATCTCACTTAAATGTATGTAAACTATGTCCGGATCCACCATCCGACCCATCGTTGGTTAGGTAATCGAAAAACCTTTCCAATGAGTCCAAAACATTGAAGATCTGGCAACCATGTCTCGAGATATGGCCACATAAGTGATATTTATGTACTTTTTTGAAGCTGAATCTCACTTAAATGTATGTAAACGAAGTCCGGATCCACCATCCGACCCATCGTTGGTTAGGTAATTGAAAAACCTTTCCAACGAATCCAAAACACCGAAGATCTGGCAACCCTGTGTAACGCACCTAAGTTCCTACCTAAAATCGCATCCTCACCCACGCCCAGACCTTTCTTCTAAGTTTATGAGCCAGACGTACATGTACCCCGCCCAGCAACAAGGCTGGCGAGGTATCACTAAGCCAGGGGTCCGTCTCTCCACTACTCTCTCTTTAGAACAAATAAAAAGTGAGAGAGAAATTCAAGGAGGCTCTCACTAATTGACTATTTGAGGGAGACTCTCACTAATTGACTAATTTCCCCAGGTAGTGACCTTGGCATTCCTGCCCTCGTTTGACTCGGGATATGGCCACTTAAGTGATATTGATGCTCTTTTTCGAAGCCGGATCTCACTTAAATGTATGTAAACTATGTCCGGATCCACCATCCGACCCATCGTTGGGTAGGTAATCGAAAAACCATTCCAACGAGTCCAAAACATTGAAGATCTGGCAACCATGTCTCGAGATATGTCCACTTAAGTGATATTGATGTACTTTTGGAAGCCGGATCTCGCTTAAATGTATGTAAACTATGTCCGGATCCACCATCCGACCCATCGTTGGTTAGGTAATCGAAAAACCTTTCCAACGAATCCAAAACACCGAAGATCTGGCAACCCTGTCTCGAGATATGGCCACATAAGTGATATTGATGATCTTTTTCGAAGCCGGATCTCACTTAAATGTATGTAAACTATGTCCGGATCCACCATCCGACCCATCGTTGGTTAGGTAATCGAAAAACCTTTCCAACGAATCCAAAACACCGAAGATCTGGCAACCCTGTTTTGAGATATGGCCACATAAGTGATATTGATGCTCTTTTTCGAAGCCGGATCTCACTTAAATGTATGTAAACTATGTCCGGATCCACCATCCGACCCATCGTTGGTTAGGTAATCGAAAAACCTTTCCAATGAGTCCAAAACATTGAAGATCTGGCAACCATGTCTCGAGATATGTCCACTTAAGTGATATTGATGTACTTTTTGGAAGCCGGATCTCACTTAAATGTATGTAAACTATGTCCGGATCCACCATCCGACCCATCGTTGGTTAGGTAATCGAAAAACCTTTCCAACGAATCCAAAACACCGAAGATCTGGCAACCCTGTCTCGAGATATGGCCACTTAAGTGATATTGGAACATTGAAGATCTGGCAACCTTGTCTCGAGTTATGATTACTTAAGTTATATGTGTGTACGTTTTTTTCTGGATTCAAAAAAATATCTGAAATATGTGTCCAAACCACTCATATTACCCATTGTTGGTAAAAAAAAGAGGAAGGCATCAACCACATAGGTGGATTAAGTTAGTTTTTAACACATGAACCTGCACAGTAAAAAATGTTTAATATTGGAAGGTATTTTGCAATTTTGTATGCTCCATAATTTTGTTTAATCTTCGAACTTGAACAATTCTCTACCAAAACCGGAAATGGATTTTATTTGTATTTTTTTATTTGGCTCAAACTTTTTGGGGACCTTCCATATGACCAAAGAAGCTATTTTGTGTCATTGGTTCACCCACACACAAAAAAAATCAATTCTCGTAATCGTGAATTAAGTTCACGAATGTGAGAACCACGAAGGAATTTATTCATGAGTATGGTGTATTGCACTATAAACGTGCATATATTCCAACGTGGTTCTCGAATTCGTGAACTCAATTCACGATTTCGAGAATAGTTTGGCTGCTGTCCATACAAAAATGGTACGTAAATATTCAACCAGCTGTAACTATTACGTGAATTTTCGGATCAGTTGTAGGTATTGTTCAGGACTTTTGAGAAAAAAATAGGTACACGGAAAAAAAAATTTGCAGATTTTTTTATCAACTTTTTTTTTACTAAAACTCAATTTCCCAAAATACGTATTTTTTGATTTTCGAGATTTTTTGATATGTTTTAGGGAACAAAAATCCGCAACTTTTGAGCCATAGAGAAACATTGCCAAAAAATCTGCCGCTGAGTTGAATTTTTGAAAAAAAATAGTGATTTTTTTAATGTTAAATTGAATTTCCAATCGAAAAGTACTTTACAGATTTTTTGATAAAGGGCTCTGTTTTCAAGATATAGCCATCGAAAGTTTGACTTCAGCGAAATATTTGCAGTTTTTTGATTTTTAAAAATAGTGACGATGAGAGACCATTTCTAAAAATATTTTTTTTAAAGTTCAGAAAATTTTCTAAGAAGAGACATTGAAGATTGGACCTCTGGTTGCTGAAATACAGCGGCTTAAAGAAAAAGAAACATGAAAATTGAAGTTTTCTACGTCTCACCTCAAAAACCCACCATTTTCTAATGTCGGTATCTTCGCAACTAATGGTCCGATTTTCAATGTTAAAATATGAAACATTCGTGAAATTTTCCGATCCATTAAAAAAAAATATTTTGAAAATTTTTAAATCAAAACTGGCATTTTAAATGGGCGTAATATTCAATGTTTGGCCCTTTTAAAATGTTAGTCTTGATTTAATTTTTTTCAATTTTTTTTTTTTTAAAGATCGGAAAATTTTACTATTGTGTAAAGTACATTTCGAATGGAAATTCAATTTTACATTAAAAAATTACGTAAAATTTGTTTTTGCATAAAATTCTGACTTTTTCCAAAAATCACTATTTTTTCAAAAAAAATATAACTCGGAAGCAGATTTTTTAACCATCTTTCTCTAAAACATCGACGATCTGACAACCCTATCAAAAGTACTTAGGTGTTGTTTATGAACTTTTTGGAGGCTGGATCTCAGACATGTTGCTATTTTTACTGAATGTATTGACTTTATGAATGTGAGGAAGGCACCAACCACCTAAAGGTGAATTAAGTAACGTTTTTTATGACCAGCCCGCAAAAATGCTTAACACTTGATTACAGTTACGCTATTGTCAATGGGTAATTCTCCGCCAACTCACACAGCAGTTGCCCCGACCCCTCTTCGATTTGCGTGAAACTTTGTTCTAAGGGGTAACTTTTGTCCCTGATCACGAATCCGAGGTCCGTTTTTTGATATCTCGTGACGGAGGGGCGGTACGACCCCTTCCATTTTTGAACATGCGAAAAAAGAGGTGTTTTTCAATAATTTGCAGCCTGAAACGGTGATGAGATAGAAATTTGGTGTCAAAGGGACTTTTATGTAAAATTAGACGCCGATTTGATGGCGTACTCAGAATTCCGAAAAAAACGTATTTTTCATCGAAAAAAACACTAAAAAGGTTTTAAAAATTCTCCCATTTTCCGTTACTCGATTGTAAAAAATTTTGAAACATATCATTTTATGGGAAATTTAATGTACTTTTCGAATCTACATTGACCCAGAAGGGTCATTTTTTTATTTAGAACAAAATTTTTCATTTTAAAATTTCGTGTTTTTTCTAACTTTGCAGGGTTATATTTTAGAGTGTAACAATGTTCTACAAAGTTGTAGAGCAGACAATTTCAAAAATTTTGATATATAGACATAAGGGGTTTGCTTATAAACATTACGAATTATCGCGATTTTACGAAAAAGAAGTTTTGAAAAAGTTGGTCGTCATGGATCATGGCCGTTCATGGTCACCCGCGACAGCCACGGACGACGAAACAAAGAGAAACGCAAAATGTAACTGAATTCATGAAACAAATCCTCTGATTCAAGCATTTTATAATCAATTTAAACCTTTCGTAAGTTACCCTCGAAAAGCCAGTCATGCAGGCTGATTCGTAGTCAGGTGACTCTCTAAAGAGCAATTGTTGCCTGCAAAGATTGACGTCAACGTAGGCCATGCGTGAAAGGTTCTAGCGCGACATCACATTTCGCAGTAGCTCACCGCTGGGAAGAAGTATTTAGCATCGCAATATTTATCAGCAAATAGCAGGCGCCGGCTGCAGTTTGCTTACCTATTTTACGGTCGAATGATTCACCTGCGGTATTGAACGTATGTTAACCTTTGATTTTTTTTATTCAATGCGTTGTGCAAATTGTGGAAAATTTCCCCCTCACTTTTCAAGTCATGTTTATTCATTATGTAAGGCACTTTTTTGGGGGCGGGCTTCCGGAAATTAATCAGATTACAAGTGGATGGCCACACTCTGCTTCAATGTTTTTTTTCGGGACCAACCCCGAATTTTGAGATTTTCTGTGTGTCCTTCTCGGAAATGGTTCAGGTTGAGCTCCCCCCAAAAACGACCACTTCAAGAGGAAAGACAAATTCTAGGACGTTACATCTACCGGAGGGTTTACTAGAAGAGGACACTTTTCTTTTTTGGGGCTCGCCTGGCAACCCTGAAATCATCAAAGAATATCATCAAAGTGATCTGCCAAAGACAAGAGGAGAGACACACCGAAATGATGGCGCAAAATTCGGGTCACTAATCACCCACAATTTGGCCTCGGGAAAACGATAAGCCGGTAATATCGATTACCCTCCGTGCAAAACCCTTGTCCAGCTGGACTATTTCCCGTCCCCAGAAAGATGAGACTAAGGGAAAAAGTTATTTCATCAATTTGGGTTTGGTTTTTCCGCTGCTATCTGGTGCGATCTAGTTGGACAGATTTTGGCTTCCGGCGAAAAAGTGAGTCCATTTTCCTCCCACGATGAGTTGGGCACTTTTTTTTTCGCTCGGTGCGGTTTAGCTAGACCACACGTGCGAAAAGGTCAAATCGATCGATTTGGCGACAGATGCCGCCTCTATCTCTAGTTGGCCATGATTTTGGAATTTTAGAACGGGTTTTTTGGGAGGGAAATTGGTCGTCAAAAATTGATGAGATTTTGTGTGCGTTACTTGTGGGAAAATCTGCACCCATCAACCTTGTGGGGAAATTGTTCGAAGAAGATAGCCATATTAAATATTGAAGCTCAATAATTACCTGAATTTAGGGATAGTTTAACCGATCCTTATGTCTGATGAAAGGTGTTGTGAATAATTTATAGTGCGAAATTGTCCTCTTCTATAAATTTATAATTTGGGAAAAGACGGATGATCATCAGAGAAGACCACATAAAGGTTAATGGCCCCTTTTGAGAACTTGTGCACTGTGCAGTTTGTCCGACTTTGAATTAAAAAAATAGAGCACATTTAATCATTTTTTCTACATCCTATCATAAAAATACTTACTCAGTTCAGGGTAAAAGTGCATAAGTTAATCAGTATTTTTTTTTTAATTTTCCCTCCAAATAAAAGAGAAAGAGTTACTTTAAATCAATGAGGCTCAATGAAAAATACTTATTTAAAAATAATTTTGACATAATGCATTCTTATTTCTTTCTATTAAGAATATTATTTTTCAAAGGTCATATAAAATGCAAGCATCTTCCTTCATTCAACATTTCAGAAAAATCTATTAATTTAAAGGCTTTAAGACAAAGTGTTCTCACTAAATTTGATGGGATTCGATCTTAAAGCTGGCAAAATATCAACTTTTCAACCAATTATTTAAATTGATCTGAAATCTTAAAAAAAATAAAAAAAATAGTAAAATATTATTAAAAAATCCTACCTTGCCAATATTTATGCCCAGTTTTATTTTTTCGCCGCTTGTGTAATATCTTGTGAAACTTCCTATCTATTTACAGCAGACGCCTCACAAGATAGCACACAAGCAACGATTTAAAAAAAAAATACAATTTATGTTCAATCTTTCAAATATTACATTAATTTCATAAAAAATTGAGGATTGAAAAAAAAGTTTTATTTTTCTCTTTTTGATGATTTACATCAAAACATTAATGTTTTGAAACAACTTATAAAATTTCGTAACGTTTGGTAACCTACATCGCGAATACAAAAACAAAGCATTAAACAACACAAATGAACAAATCATTAAATAACACAAAATAAAATATTGCAAAAAACTTAATAGCCAAAATAACTTTTTTTAAACTTAAATTTCAGCTATATATTTTTCTCAAAACAAAATATTTTAGAATCTTATATATTTGTTTATTGAATTCTCGATTAAAACTCATAAATTGTAATTGGAAATCAAAATAAAAATCCTTGGGCTGAAAACTTCAAAAATTGTTAAGATAAAATCACATTTTAGAAATAATTCTCACCTGAAAAAAATGTTCTCAAGTTTTGAGAAAATGTCAAAACATTTTTTTCAAAGCTTTCTTGCTTGAAAACTGTTACCAGATATATGAGCAACTCTCTACAAAATCGGCCGATTTCAACTTTTTATTTTTTTTTTGTATTTTTTGATTTGACTTAAACTTTGTAGGGGCCTTCGCTATGACCAAATAAGCAATTTTGCGTCATTGGTTCACCCATACAAGTCTCCATACAATTTTGGCTGCTGTCCATACAAAAATGGTATGTAAATATTCGAACACCTGTAACTTTTGAGTGAATTTTCTGATCAATTTGGTGTCTTCGGCAAAGTTGTAGGTATTGTTGAGGACTTTTGAGAAAGAAAAGCACACGGAAAAAAAATTGAAGATTTTTAAATCAACTTTTTTTCCACTAAAACTCAATTTCCCAAAATACGTATTTTTTGATTATCGAGATTTTTTGATATGTTTTAGGTGACAAAATCCGCAACTTTTTAGCCAAACAGAAACATGGTCAAACAATCTGCCGCCGAGTTATGAATTCTTGAAAAAACAGTGATTTTTGGAAAAAATCGAAGTTTCATGCAAAAACAAGTTTGACATTATGTTTTAATGCAAAATTGAATTTACAATCGAAAAATATTTTACAGAAAGGGCCAAACATTGAATATTACGCCCATTTAAAATGTTATTCTTAATTTAAATGTTTTCAAAATAAATTTTTGGGGAAAGATCGGAAAATTTAACTAATTTTTCATGTATTAAAATCGGACCATTATTTGCTGAGATTTGGTCATTAGAAAATGGTGGTTTGTTTTGGTGAGATTTAGAAAACTTCAATTTTCGTGTTTCTTTTTCTTAAAGCGGCTCTATCTCAGCAACCCGAGGTCCAATCTTCAAAGTCTCTTAGCCAATTTTTTAGCAAATTTGTCTGAACTTTTCAAAAAAAATATTTTTAGAAACGGTCACTCATGGTCACTATTTTTAAAACTTGAAAAACTGCAAATATATACCTTGAAAACGGAGCCCTTTGTCAAAAAATCTGTAGAGTACTTTTCGATTGCAAATTCAATTTTGCATTAAAAATAATGTTAAACTTGTTCAAACTTGTCAATCACTGTTTTTTTTTAAATTCATAAAAAAGTTGATTAAAAAGCTGCATTTTTTTCCGTGTACCTGTTTTTTTCTCAAAAGTCCTCAACAATACCTACAACTTTGCCGAAGACACCAAATTAACCAGAAAATTAACTCAAAAGTTACAGCTGTTTGAATACTTACATACCATTTTTGTATGGACAGCAGCCAAAATTGTATGGAGACTTGTATGGATGAACCAATCACACAAAATAGTTTATTTGGTCATCAAAAAATCAAAAATCAAAATCAAAAAATACAAATAAAATCCATTTCCGGTTTTGGTAGAGAATTGCTCATATGTTGAAAAAACTCATGGAGTTTTAGTTATTGAAAAAAATAAATAAAATAATCATAAAAAAGCAATAGAATACAAAAAAGTGAGCAAAAATCGTTTGATTGTGATTCGACTATCCAAAGTGATTTTTTTCTGTCTAGTTTTTCCTTGAAAAGAAGACGTTTTTAAATTGAGTTATCTCGAGATTTTTTTTTCAAACCATTAAAGTTTTTGAATTGTATCCTTTTTACTTGAAAATGGCTTTTACTTTTGACCCAAATGTCCAAAGTTATTTTTTTCAAAAACGAAATATTTATTTTTTTAAGCTTCGAAAGTGCTCAAAACATCGCTTTTCTCTAAAACTTGGACTAAGTTGCTTGGATTGGCACGCCCAACAATTTTCTAGAAGAGATAGAAAATCCATAACATAGTTTTGAAAAGTTAGATTTTAAAAAATACCCTAGCTCTTCTGAAAACATCAAAGTTCCAAAACTTCCCATTTTTTTCTCGGAAAATCCATTTTCCACTTAATTTTGCGATCTGGACCACTGTGCATTGTGTTACATTCAAACATTTCTAGTATCAAAATCGATCAATATTTTTAAAATATTTCATCCATTTAAACTTCGAACTCTCATCAAGACTAATTGAATCCTTACGCTCGTGACAACCAAACTCTCGCCATCGAAATTTACGCCCACGACAAGCCAACACAAAACTAATTGAAAATAAATTAGTCGCTCCTTTTGGGGGACACAAAATCTTCCACTTTCCAAAATTTGCCAACAAGACAACAAGAGAAAAAAACGGAGCACCACTTCCTTGTTAGCAGCGTGCGTCCCAAAGTTTTCTAGAACTTGTGAACCCTTCTTTTCTGATGACTTCACGCGGAACTTGAATCTTGCCAGGGTTGACGCTAATTGATTGTTTTAATTAATTACATTTCTTGTGTAGAGAGAGATTTCGGTGCTACAGGTGACTAGTTTGAATTTGAAAAATAAGATTTATTTTTATTTTTTCAAATTGAACAGTTAAAAAAACAATCAAATGGTAAAAACTTAACTAATTAAATTTAGACACAAATTGAGTGCTGCAATGACATAATCTTCCAGAAATAATTTATTCGCACGTAGCTTCCACCGCTGCACGTATGCAAAAAAATATTATGAAAAATGTCACCATCAATTTGTGAGCTGCGCTGTTCTGAGCGTTGAACACGTAAATTATGTAAAATGTATCGTTTCGCAGCAAGAATCGCGGCTCAGCAGAGTTGTTCGAAAGTGCTGTTACATTGTGTCCTCGAAAATGTTTCCAAAAAGGTGTAGTTTTATTTTATTCGAAAATTTGAGAAAAAAAATATTTTTCAATAAAAAAGGTAATTCAAATTTGATAACACAAGATAAACGAAATTTTGAACTCTTCCACCATCGAATCGTGAAGAAATTGAAAACAAAAAAAAACAAACCCACTAACAAAAACATTGAACACAAAATACACACACACACACTTTCTGACTCAGCAGGGCTTCCGAAATATTGCCACACGATGATTTTCCCAAATGAAAATTCCCACCACCACCACCACCAGCCCAAACCATACAATAATTGCTCGTGAGGATTGTGGAACAATAACAACGTAATAACAATGGCGCGAATGCTTCTCCCGTCATTTTTTGATGAAAGTGGTGGTGGTGGTGGTGGTGGTAGGTTTCCACTGTGGTAGCTGTGAAGTGCGGTGAATAATTAAAGTTTGGAAGTAAATGTTTTTCTTTGGAAATTGTTGGAGATTTTTCAAGCTCCCCTCGAGGGGCGCGCAGCTAGAAAGTTGATGATGAGGAAAAAATGAAAAATTTAATGATTAATAAAAAGGGGAAGTGGATCACGGTTCTTGACAGTTTAAAAAAAAGAGCAATTTTCTGAGATTTCTGTAGTTCGATTTTCTTTTTGAATTTTTAAATCAGGCTGAAAATTTTTTGGTGCCTTCGGTATGCCCAAAGATATGCCATTTTTTGCATCATTAGTTTGTTCATATAATTGTCCATACAAATTTGGCAGCAGTCTATACAAAAATGATTTATGAATATTCAAAAATCTGTATCTTTTGAAGGATTTTTTTGATCGATTTGGTGTCTTCGGCAAAGTTGTAGCTATGGATAAGGACTACACTGAATAAAATGATACACCTAAAAAAATTGAGATTTTTATTTTCACTTTTTGTCACTATCAATACTGATTTTATTAAAAAATCGAAATCGAAATATTAGTCGCAAACATTTTTCAACTTAATTTTTTGATGCAAAATTGAATTTGCAATCAAAAAGTACTTTAGTGAAGTTTTGATAAAGTGCACCGTTTTTAAGTCATTAAGTTTTAGGTAACTATTTTCAAAATAGTCGCAGATATTGCGCAATTCTCACTAACTTGGACTTCGCACTAAATTATTGCTATCGATCGCACTATTGCGACTTGTCAAATTGGCTTGGCAAATTTTAATTTTCTCAAAAAATTATCAAAGCGAGCCGATGTTGCTCACCTGTCAATCGCAATTTTAAAGTGCGAATGTCCAGTTTGGTGGAAACTGCGACTGGAAATGTAAATAAACAACTGCTGGTTGCCTAGTTTTTGGAAATTTTGTTGTCAAAAGTGCGAGAGAAAAGTGCGGGCCAAATCCAAGTTACAGTGCAAGGGTCAATATTCATTTTTTAATTTAGTTTCCATGTTTGCCCACTTTCAAAAAAATTTTTTTTTGAAAAGCTGAGAAAATTCTCTATATTTTGCTTTTTTGAGCTTTGTTGATACGACCTTAAATTTTTGAAGATATTGCCATGCAAAGATTTAAAAACAGGATTACTGATGTTTCTAAGTCTAACCCAAACAACCCACCATTTTCTCATGTCGATATCTCAGCAACTTATGGTCCGATTTACAATGTTAAAGTATGAAACATTCGTGAAATTTTCCGATTTTTTCCCTCGAGTTGAGCCTCACATTAATTTAACTCACCTTAATTTAAAAAAAAATAAAATATTGCTTTCGAAAAGATCCGATAATTTCACGAATGTTTCATATTTAAAATTGAAAATCAGTGAATGCACAAACAAATATTTTCCGTTAAAATCTTTTCAAATAACCTTTCATTTGCATCTGATGATTTTCAAAAAGCAATGATTTGAAGTTGTTCAGACCATTCTGTCGTTTTAGTTATGACCACCTAATTACCAAATAAAAAAATATGTTTCTAGTATCTCGAGACAAGGAACCTTGTTTAGAGTCGCGTAGTGTTCGTCGGGGGGATCGGTTGAAGAATCGACACGCGAGAATCCGCGAGAAAGTGATAGAAGATTCTGGAATTCATTGAAAAAGTGTCGCGTGGTGGCCTTGGGAGTTTGGCCCTCAGTCGCGTAGTGTTCGTCGGGGGGATCGGTTGAAGAATCGACGCACGAGAATCCGCGAGAAAGTAATAGAAGATTCTGGAATTCATTGAAAAAGTGTCGCGTGGTGGCCTTGGGAGTTTGGCCCTCAGTCGCGTGGTGTTCGTCGGGGGGATCGGTTGAAGAATCGACACGCGAGAATCCGCGAGAAAGTGATAGAAGATTCTGGAATTCATTGAAAAAGTGTCGCGTGGTGGCCTTGGGAGTTTGGTCCTCAGTCGCGTGGTGTTCGTCGGGGGGATCGGTTGAAGAATCGACGCGCGAGAATCCGCGAGAAAGTGATAGAAGATTCTGGAATTCATTGAAAAAGTGTCGCGTGGTGGCCTTGGGAGTTTGGCCCTCAGTCGCGTAGTGTTCGTCGGGGGGATCGGTTGAAGAATCGACGCACGAGAATCCGCGAGAAAGTGATAGAAGATTCTGGAATTCATTGAAAAAGTGTCGCGTGGTGGCCTTGGGAGTTTGGCCCTCAGTCGCGTGGTGTTCGTCGGGGGGATCGGTTGAAGAATCGACACGCGAGAATCCGCGAGAAAGTGATAGAAGATTCTGGAATTCATTGAAAAAGTGTCGCGTGGTGGCCTTGGGAGTTTGGTCCTCAGTCGCGTGGTGTTCGTCGGGGGGATCGGTTGAAGAATCGACGCGCGAGAATCCGCGAAAGTGATAGAAGATTCTGGAATTCATTGAAAAAGTGTCGCGTGGTGGCCTTGGGAGTTTGGCCCTCAGTCGCGTAGTGTTCGTCGGGGGGATCGGTTGAAGAATCGACGCACGAGAATCCGCGAGAAAGTGATAGAAGATTCTGGAATTCATTGAAAAAGTGTCGCGTGGTGGCCTTGGGAGTTTGGCCCTCAGTCGCGTGGTGTTCGTCGGGGGGATCGGTTGAAGAATCGACACGCGAGAATCCGCGAGAAGTGATAGAAGATTCTGGAATTCATTGAAAAAGTGTCGCGTGGTGGCCTTGGGAGTTTGGCCCTCAGTCGCGTAGTGTTCGTCGGGGGGATCGGTTGAAGAATCGACGCACGAGAATCCGCGAGAAAGTGATAGAAGATTCTGGAATTCATTGAAAAAGTGTCGCGTGGTGGCCTTGGGAGTTTGGCCCTCAGTCGCGTGGTGTTCGTCGGGGGGATCGGTTGAAGAATCGACACGCGAGAATCCGCGAGAAAGTGATAGAAGATTCTGGAATTCATTGAAAAAGTGTCGCGTGGTGGCCTTGGGAGTTTGGTCCTCAGTCGCGTGGTGTTCGTCGGGGGGATCGGTTGAAGAATCGACGCGCGAGAATCCGCGAGAAAGTGATAGAAGATTCTGGAATTCATTGAAAAAGTGTCGCGTGGTGGCCTTGGGAGTTTGGCCCTCAGTCGCGTGGTGTTCGTCGGGGGGATCGGTTGAAGAATCGACACGCGAGAATCCGCGAGAAAGTGATAGAAGATTCTGGAATTCATTGAAAAAGTGTCGCGTGGTGGCCTTGGGAGTTTGGCCCTCAGTCGCGTGGTGTTCGTCGGGGGGATCGGTTGAAGAATCGACGCGCGAGAATCCGCGAGAAAGTGATAGAAGATTCTGGAATTCATTGAAAAAGTGTCGCGTGGTGGCCTTGGGAGTTTGGTCCTCAGTCGCGTGGTGTTCGTCGGGGGGATCGGTTGAAGAATCGACGCGCGAGAATCCGCGAGAAAGTGATAGAAGATTCTGGAATTCATTGAAAAAGTGTCGCGTGGTGGCCTTGGGAGTTTGGCCCTCAGTCGCGTGGTGTTCGTCGGGGGGATCGGTTGAAGAATCGACGCACGAGAATCCGCGAGAAAGTGATAGAAGATTCTGGAATTCATTGAAAAAGTGTCGCGTGGTGGCCTTGGGAGTTTGGCCCTCAGTCGCGTAGTGTTCGTCGGGGGGATCGGTTGAAGAATCGACGCACGAGAATCCGCGAGAAAGTGATAGAAGATTCTGGAATTCATTGAAAAAGTGTCGCGTGGTGGCCTTGGGAATTTGACCCTCAGTCGCGTGGTGTTCGTCGGGGGGATCGGTTGAAGAATCGACGCGCGAGAATCCGCGAGAAAGTGATAGAAGATTCTGGAATTCATTGAAAAAGTGTCGCGTGGTGGCCTTGGGAGTTTGGTCCTCAGTCGCGTGGTGTTCGTCGGGGATCGGTTGAAGAATCGACGCACGAGAATCCGCGAGAAAGTAATAGAAGATTCTGGAATTCATTGAAAAAGTGTCGCGTGGTGGCCTTGGGAGTTTGGTCCTCAGTCGCGTGGTGTTCGTCGGGGGGATCGGTTGAAGAATCGACGCGCGAGAATCCGCGAGAAAGTGATAGAAGATTCTGGAATTCATTGAAAAAGTGTCGCGTGGTGGCCTTGGGAGTTTGGCCCTCAGTCGCGTGGTGTTCGTCGGGGATCGGTTGAAGAATCGACACGCGAGAATCCGCGAGAAAGTGATAGAAGATTCTGGAATTCATTGAAAAAGTGTCGCGTGGTGGCCTTGGGAGTTTGGCCCTCAGTCGCGTAGTGTTCGTCGGGGATCGGTTGAAGAATCGACGCACGAGAATCCGCGAAAGTGATAGAAGATTCTGGAATTCATTGAAAAAGTGTCGCGTGGTGGCCTTGGGAGTTTGGCCCTCAGTCGCGTGGTGTTCGTCGGGGGGATCGGTTGAAGAATCGACGCGCGAGAATCCGCGAGAAAGTGATAGAAGATTCTGGAGTCCTTCTCATAGCGTCGTAGCTCAGAAGGCAACGATTATGGTTCACGGTTCACATCCTGGTCATATCATCTACCAAGATGAATCCTGACCTTCCCTTTCCTTCCCCTAAACACAATTCCCCACTTCCCGTGATGCTTGAAGGAGATGCTGTGGATTCAACGGTCTCATGCGGTGTCAACAGGTATAGAGCGACAAACTCTGTGTCTGATGAGTCTGCAACTTCAACTATCGGACTAACATTCCTACCTTTGTTGAACTGCATCTCCTTGGGGGGGCGCCGGTATTGACTTAAAGCAGAGATCTTCAGGGGTTATACAGTGAGGATGATTAGCTCCCACTACTCATCTGTTGGTTCATTGTGTAACTTCAGCTGATCTGTCAATAACGGAGTAGCAGCTCATTGGCAGTCAACCATGCTCATGCTCATGCTCGAGACAAGGAACCTTGTTTAAACATTTTTTAAAATTTTGATTTTAAACTTTCATATGGAATTGTTGTAATTTGAGTGTACATTTTGGCAGAGGAAATATTATTCAGAAATCTGTGTCTTGCCAATGCTTTTTGTGACCAAATAATCCAACAATAGTAACACTCAAAAAAAATTGCAAAAATTTGGACTTTGCACACATTGATTGAATTGTGAAATGAACAAAAAAAAATTCTACAAAGCTCTATTCTGAATATATTTAAGATGTCAAAAAAATGCCATCTTGTGAGCTGTGGCACAACTTTGGTTGGTCTGAACTTTTTGTGGCAGTATTGCCAATTTTCAGAATGAACTTATTTTCGTGTGACTTGTTAAAACCACTTAAAAATATTTTATGTTAAATACGTAACTTTTCTTACATGTAGAAGTCATCTCGCCAAAAAATGGAAAGGGTCAGAAAATGCCTACTTATTTCATTACAATGCATTGCAGATTTTGCATGCAAGTTTTTGGCAAACAATAAAGAAATTTACATGTAAAAAAAATGTTGAGACAAATCTTAAAATATAAAAAAATGTGGAAATTCATTCATGTTTTGAATAATTGACACTCAAATTGAAATTTAGAAAAAATATCGAAAAATATAAAATCCAAAAAAAACTCTGATAAAAAGATTTTGTTAAATAAAGATTCTTTTATAAATGTACTACATATAACAAATTTTGTCCTTTCAAAAACTATGAGAACAGACACAGTATTCTGTAAAAAAAAAGTATATATTTTAAATCAAAATTCAATATAGTGAAAATGTAAAGGCATATTTTCAAATGAGTCATGAAATAAAAAAAAAAGATTACCCTTATTTTTTACATAACAAAAACAAGGGTTTTGTAAGGTTTTGAACAAAATACTATTGATGTTTTAAAGATAAATGCAAAATTGGCTCATTCCCTACATAAAAGTTTTGTAAAATTTTCTAAATTCCTTAATCTACTAAAGTTAAAAATGTTTTAAAATTGAGAGGGTACTAGGTTATTATGTAAAATTGTCCTAAGAATACGATAGTGATAAAATAAAACAAATAAAAACATAAGGAATCGGTCAAAACTGATTTTTAATGCTTGAAAAGTTGAAATATAATATTAGTTGGCATTTAAGGGTAAAATTTGTATTTTAATCGAATTCCTTGGACAATTTTCCATAAAATGCAACCTGTAGAAAGTCCTTTGCTCAAGTATTTGCAAAGTTATGATTAAAAAAAAGTTTTTTTTAAATCTTCAAAAAAGAGGGCGGTGCCAAAAAAAGAGGGATGGTCAGATCAGCACCAAACTTGAAATTTCTGCTAACTATCGATAGATGAACGTTCCCTCCAAGTTTGGTCCAAATCGGTGAATGTCGAGTCCAAAAGTGTACCCAGTTGACCTGGAACGACCCATATCTTTTTCTACTTTTATCTTCATTTACTGCGAAAATATATTCAAATGGATTTTTCATTCAATTTCCTACAATCGAATTCCAATAAGACACTATACCCCAGCAAACTTTTCGCAAAACTATTTTGCCACTCCGTTGGCCACAAATCTGCATTAAATGGGCAAACCAAATGGGAATGAGATATGCGCCTGGCTAGGGTGAATAAATCGCTATAAAATGGGTCGTTTGCGCGTTAAATTTGCATAGAAAAGAATCGTGTGTTAGTATCCTTCTCCATTCCTCCTGAAGAGAACAAATGTGCATCCCGAGTGGGGGAGATGGCGCTAGCTTAGTGCAGAAAGGGCATAGAGTACCCCAAAGTTTGTGTTATGGTAGCCTTCATGCGCCAATTCTTGAGTTTATTATTATTATTTTATTTTTTTTTTTTTTTTGATAGGGTCCAATAAACCAAATGTTCAGTTTTTGCTTTTTGTGTTTTTTTTTTTTTTGATACCCCTGACTCAAGGCGGTTTCAAAAACACCCATAAAGCAAAAACTGGAAATTTGGTTTATTGGACCTTTTAAAAATAAACTCCAGAATTATTGTTTAAAGCTAAAATGGTTCTAGATTTTTATTGTGAAGAATTTTATTTCAAATTAAATGGTTTTCACAAATAAGATCTTTTTTACCAAAATTTTTAACTTTTGTAAACGAAAAAAAATCTCGCAATAAAATTTTACCATTACTTAAGGGTTAAGGGTTAAGGCGTACCCGACGGCCAGACGCCATAAAGCAGTAAAAATGGAAAATAAAGTAAAAAATTATGTGCTGATACAGAGTACTGTTTCGGTGGACTCCACCGTCGCCAAGGAAACACACTATCCATTTACGATGATACATGTTTCGTGGGTGGAAAAAGTATGGCACACAAATGGAGAACAATGAGTGGAGAAATAAACTATAAACCATTTAAGAGGATTATTTTTTTAGAATGGCGTAAGCGACAAAAAAATAATTTTGAGATTTTAAATAAAATAAAATGTCAAGACAAAATCTATTTAAAAAAAATCTTCTCTAAATCTAGCATTAAGCAAGCAGTAGATATTTAGAAACATGATTTTATATTCAATTTTATCATTTTAAATGCGAATAATTACATACGTCAATTTGTCAAATGTAACACAATAAAGTGCTATTTGTGAAGAGCAAATAACAAAAAAAGCACCAGAGAATGGATCCCTTTTTTCTTTTCGTTTGCTCTAGGGAGGATTTATTAACCAGAAAGTGATTTACATTGAATGAACTTATTTCTGCATGAGGTAAAATGTATCGCGAATTAAGTTGTATTTGATAACGTATTGTGTTATAAACTCTTGAAATCGTTTTTTTACAATTATTTTTTAAATATTTGATGAATTAATTTTCATTAAGCAAAAAGTTTTTAAAATTCTTATATTTATAATTATAATTCTTAGTTATATATAAATATTTTATTATCATGTGGGATGCCACATGATTTTTTAAAATGTCTGTGAAACAGTCTGTGTATGTCTGTGCCTTTGTCTAAAATTCAAATATATCAATTTACAGTCATATAAATCCATCAAAAAATGTGTTTTTGAGCATTTGAAGACTAACGAAATAATTTTCGACTGATATTTTTACAAAATAACAATTTAATGAAATTTTTAAAAAGTCTGTGCACCTCAAATAATGTCTGACACGAGCTCAAATGTCTGTGAAACACAGACAAATCTGTGTATCTGGCATCCCTGCCCTACACGGAGAAAAATGTGTTCCCAAAATCGTGAATAAATTGGGAACCACGAACAAAGTGTTTGAAATTCATGATACGTTTTTCGTTAACGCTTGTTCACCACTTTTGGAACTCATTTCTCTCCGTGTACACTTCAAAATGTCTCAACTAAGTGTACAAGCCTTTTCATAATGCAATCCTTGATTTCAGAGTTTTGCAATTATTTTAAATTGAAAAGGACAAAAAAATACACCAAAGTTTTATTTTTCATCATTGATAAAATCATTGATCATTGATTCAAAAGTTGAAAAATGAGAGTTGATTATACACTGAGAAAAAAATATTATCACAAAATGTTCACTTCAAAAGTTTGTAGCTGTGTACTTTAGAAAATTCAGGTTTTGACAATAAAAAAAAATATATTCCGTGCATATATATTTTTTTAACGACCTGCATTTTTTTCGAAGACACAATATTGATCAGAATATATTTTTGTTTTTCAAGAGAGAAACTTCACAATATTCCGAATATACATATGCCCTATTTGTGCGAAGAATTGTATGGAAATTTGTATGGAAGCACTAATTTTCTTAAATGGCTTCGTTTGACATGCACGGAAAAAAATCTCAAAAAGAAAACAAAAATCAAAATAAAAAAAATTAGAGAATTCCTCAGAAGAAAATTTAAGGCGCAAATTGCTTGATTTTTTTAACATGAAAAAATCATTCCAAAAGATCATGTATAATGGTTTTAAAAATTGTTTGATTGATTTAAAATAAATTGTTTATTTGATTTAAAAACTTTAAATAACTGGGCGAAAAAAAAAACAACTTAAATGGTTTTACTTGAACTGCTTTTCCGATTTCCCGTTCTGTATGCTTGTTTTAACAGTATTTTCCCAAACGAGCCAAATACCGCTACTTAAGATTGATGTTTACAGTCTCTGCGAAAAGACAGATTACTCAACAAATCAACAAACAGAGCACACTCGTCATTTTGAGACGTTAAGTGTTCCCGTAATAAAGTTTGATTGACCACGAAAAGTTTTCGATCGTCCCGTGCGTTGCACGGAGAGAAAAATAATTATCAAATTTAACCCCTCACGTCAAACGCAACCAATTTCGCACAATTTCCCACCGTGCCCAGAATCAACCAGCGCCACCTCGAACAGAGTCGCGCACTGCTCGCCCCGTCACGTCAGTTCACTTACTGTCACTGTCAATTAGTGGCTCGGCCATAAATTTTGTTTTCCCAGCAGAATAGATCTGCTGATGGCTTGGCCGATGGCGGCGGCGTCGTCGTCGAGTGAAAGGCTCAGACAAGTGAAATTCGCGTTATTATGTGAACAAAGGCACACGTACAGACACACACACACATGCTCGAACATCAAGTGGCGCAAAGTTCTGTAATTTAGTTTCTGACCGACGATGTGGGTGGTTGTGTGTGTGTGCGAATTTGTATGAAAATGTACTTTGTGCTTGTAGCATTGTGGAATTTGATGGCACTGTAAAAAATAAATCGTTTAAATCATAATGTATCACGAATGATTTCGCCAACAACATTTCCCTCAGTGCCAATCCCGTTTAAAGTACGGGGAGCAGTCACTATCACACTAAATATGTGTAATATTTTGTGTAGAGTGGCACCTCTGGACGATGCACGTAATCGAGTTTCACTGTTTTGAATGTTGTTTTGTGACTTGTTACTGGACGTTACAGAAGCTGGTTGGTGCTGCCAGAAGCCAAACTCTGGACTGGAGAAAAGTTTCCCCCCGAAGGGTGAATCATTTTCGTTGATTGAGTTGGCAGACGTTTGTGGCTGGCTGGAAATCGTTTCTGGACAATTGAGATTAGTTGGTGTGCTAACATTGTTCTGGTAAACATAGTTTATTTTCGGCTGAAATCATTGGTTTATAACAAAACCTATAATAAATTAAACATAATTAATCAAATAATAAACAACATTTAAGCTGGTTTGAATTATCTCATTCGTTTTCTTCTACACAGTATCACAAATTTAAAAAAAAAATACAAATATTATGCTCTTTGACGTGAACAATAACGTCCACGCTCCATACATTTTTTTGTATGGACAGTTGTCCACGAAAGAGGGGAGGGGGTGAGATTTTCAAAAATGTGTCCACGTGGTTTATGGATGGTCCCTTGCTTCGATTGTTTGGAAAAATGCTTTTTTTCGTCTAACAAAAAATCATGGCAATGATGGATGTCTTTAATAGAAATAAAACGTTTCATTCAAGAAATTCACATTGGCAATAGTAAAAAAGAAATATCAAGCGCTACCATTAAAAACTCGGTCCTAAATGTATGAAACATCACAAATATTAAAGTGGCCTACTGCGTAAAGTTTACCGCAATGATGATATGCTGAACCGGGTTGACTTTGATTTTTTCTTTCTTTTAATATCACATTTTGAGCTATAAAAAACACGTTTTTTTATCAGTATTTACTGATATTTAAGACAAAATAAAGAAAACTAAGCATTTCTCTCAAAAAAGAAAACTCAAAAAACTGTATTGAGCAATTCCAGCTCAAATCAGGAATTTTTCTGGTACTTTTGTACCCAACCCTCTCCGATTTCAATGAAACTTTGTAGATATGTTATCCTAGGCCTATATAAGCCATTTTTGTGTATATGGAGCCGATAGTACTCAAAAATAACATTTTAGAAGGGCGTAAGTTATTTAAATATTTTTGTAATTCACAATTCAAATATTTCTGTACCTCGAAGCCGTTGCATCGTATCAAAAAGTGGTCAGAGACAAACTTATAGGAAATTGGACGGGCTTTCTGAAAAAAATACACTGAAACAAAAATACACGCCACTTCTACGAGATTTTCTGATTTTTAAGTTTAAAAATTAAATCTAAATGTGATGTCACGATTTTTTTCTTTCAACATTTTTGAGGAAATAGCCTAAGATGTTACAAAAAGACTGACGAAAAATGCAGGATGGTATGTCTCTCCTAAAAAATACAAAAACCATTTACTAAAACTGTTTTTTTAAAGTGGTCTAAACGTCAAATTTTTTGAAATTTGATAGTGGGAATCGATTCTCCAGACAATTTTACATAAAAGTCGCCATATTGATCACTGTCTTGAGTCCAATCCATGGGAATATACAGCGGCTTTTAAAATAAAAATGTAGAAAAAATATGGTTTTAGGTGGTTTTTAACAAATTCTATAGGACAGACTTGATTTTTCAGATTTTTCAGATTTAAAAAAATATTTGTTTGACATTGGACATCGAACGAATATTTGCTAAGTACGCACTGTAAATTTCAAATCGGTAAACCATAATTCAAAATGAATAAAATTTTACCAAATATCAATTGTACGATAAACAATAATGAACTTCATTACCGAATTTCGGTAATTTTTAGTTTACCGAACTATTCAGCAGTTGAAAGTTCGGTAAACTTGACGAAACTCGATAAACAAAATCTATTCCAAAACTGAGAATAATCACTTCGAGACGAGAGAACAGTGGTATCATTTACGGACACAGGGAACAAAGCTCGAGATGGGCGAGAGAATTATTCTCTCGAGGTTCATATGAAAAAAAAGTTCATCCGTCAAAACAAAAAACTAAAAGTGTATACTACAGGAATCGAACCAGAGATCTTTGCATACTAACCCAATGACTTAACTGCTTCGGCCACCACAGCTTGACAAATAAGAAGTGGTCAGATGTCGATGTATGAAGCTTGTTGGAGATTTATTGTTTCAATTAACGAATGAACTCATTTGTTACGGTGGTGTGAGTTGATAGCATTATTCTCTCGATTTTGGCGCTGAGCCCTCAATAAATTTTGAGGGAACGATTCTCTCGACTCGGAATTTTAGGTGTAAGTGTGTATCTAGAGAAACCCTATTTTTTTCTGCTGTATTTCAAACAAAAATCAGATCTCTTTGAAAAAAATATATTTTTAGAAATATTCAAGGTTGGTTATGACTTATACAGAAAAACATCGATTGCAAATTTGATATCACATCTCAAATTAAAAAAATAGGTTTTTCAATCTATTCATAAAATCAGTTTTTTTAAATGGCAACGCTGTCAAATTTTTGTTGAGCAACTTGTGCCACAGCTAAAACGGCATTTTTGGCATCTAAAATATATCCCAAAATAAAAAATTTCAAAAATGGTTAGTTTGCGGAATCCATTTGTTTTGTGTGAAACGTCCAGTTAAAATAAAAAGCACATTTTTTTGAGTGTACCTATTTTTGAATGCGTTAACTTTGGAAAATATCAGCAATGGCATAAAGAAATATCAGGCGAAGAATGCAAGACCAACACAGCAGTTTTTAAGGTTCTGTACAATGATTGTAAAATTGTGCTTAAAATATTCAAACCTTGTAAAAAAGTCCTTTGCCTCTACTAAGATATCCACTGATAGTTAAAATACCCTGATTTGCTTTCTTTTTACATACATTTTTGACTTTAATTTTTCGTCTTTTGAAATAAGCCCGTAACTTGCAAAAAAAAACAATTTAATGCTTTCCAATCATTGATTGCTAAAATTGCACGTTTTAAATTCCGTAATCAACATAACTTTCATTTGTATCATTATTATCATGCTCAAAAGAACACCATTCCCACACGGCCCAAAAAACAAACTCATCCCAAAATCAGAACCTCCTCTCGACAGAAGTGAAAAAAAACATGACTGACACTTTGCCACACCAGAGAAGCACGCGCCACCAACGACCGCGAGATGCTCTCAGCTCATCATCACAAATGTGGAAAACTTTGTGGCAGCTGCCATCATTTTCGGACGGATGACATACGTACACATACACACACACACACACACACACACACACACACACACACACACACACACACACACACACACACACACACACACATTTGGGTGACATTTTTCCCCTTTCCTTCCGTCACGGTGCGGTGGACATTTTTAATGATTCCATTACCACGAGAGATGCTGCGGCCTCGTATGGAAAGTGGCGAAAACCACTTGAGGACGAAAGCACACTGAAAAAAGATGGTTTTGACAGCGAAGCGAATGGGATTCGAACCCAGGATCGTCGCGTGCCAAGCTTTTCTTACGGTGTTGTCAAAAAAAATCTCTGTTGGAGGCGCATAGCTTTGAAGCTTTTTTGGGGTTTTTGGTACTTATCCAGCTCACGACGATAGTTGTCAGGCTCGGCGTCATTCTTCACACACACACACACATGTGAGGGCACACACACATACAAACACATGTGTGGATGGTGATAAGGATGTCGGTACAAGCCGACCGACATCCGACACCGAAAAGGAGGCCAACTCCCAAAGGATATCCTTATATCGTCGCCGACGAATTCTGCTTCTTCTTCTTCTTCTTTTTTGACGCAAAAGTTGTTGTTGTTGTTGTTAAGGGGCAAGGAAAGCAAAGCAAGCGCGCGTGAAGTTTAACGACCTCATTTGATTGCCATTCCCCAAAGGAAGGCGGGTGGTGAGAGACGAACGGGAAAAGGGGTGGGACGGAAAACTTGTCAGAAAGATTTGCTCTGAAGGTGGTGAGTGGCGTGGGTTAATTTGGGAAATGGATGTGACAGGAAGAGGTAACAGGTGGGAAATGAAGGTGAAAAAACCTGGGGAAATTTCTGGCTTCTGATTATTTACAATTTAATATTAAAATTAAGAGTTTTGTGTTTCATTTGTTTATAAGTCCTTTTAAAAAAAACTCTAGAAATGTAGAAACAATATAACATTTTAAAAAAATTTAAAAAAAATTATCTAGAGAAGAGATTTTCGAAACGATTTGGTGTCTTCGGCAAATTTGAAAGAACGGATTAAGACTGTTTGAAAAATGGTAGATGAAAAAAAAATATTTTGAATGACATCACTAAATATAAAATTCCATAAATATATATTTTTAATTTTTCACATGTTTTGATATGATTAAGAAGAACAAAAAAAAACATATTTTGAGCAGGAGTTGAGGACGACGCAAAATCTGGTACCTGAGTAATTTTTTTTTATAATAAATTAAGTTGTGAACAAAGAAATGGAAGAAATAATAAAAAAATAAAAAATCGAACAACTGGAAATTGTTTATTATAATGCGCACAGTTGTCTTGCTAATAATCTTATCAAACCTCAGCCAGTCCAAAGAAAACATCCAGATTTCACAGAATCGACGAGAGAAGAAGGATGCGTGGACATACCTTACCAAACGCATTAATTCAGTTGTGGTGTAATTTGTAAGTTTGTTATCTGTTAAATTTGCAAAGGGAAACGAAACATTTTTGAAAATGCGAAAAATACGTTTTTTCAACAATTTGATAATAAGGAAATTTTGTGATAAAGGGACTTTTATGTAAAATTGGACGCCTGATTTGATAGCGTGCTCAAAATTCCGGAAAAAACTGTCATTTTAAGGCAGGCCTGGACATGTTTTTTTATGACATGTAAGTAATAAATATTGAAAAAAAATAATAAATATTGTTAATTTTCATTGGAATAAATGAATGAACATTTCTTTCCTTAAGTATTATTTGAAAAAAAAAACTCTGTTGATACAAAGTTAACAAATAATTCGTTTTACGATTTATAATCAATAAATACATTTTTTTGCTTTCTGATTTTATGAATTTGTATAGAGATGAGAGAGTGCAGCCAAACAAATAAAAATCTTTTTTGCGTTAGCGTTCAATGTAACGTAAATATGTCATTTTCGCATTTTAGTGACACGTATAAATGAAAGAAAAAATGAAATCATAAAAAATGAAAAATAAAACAAATATAACAAGCCATAATCTCAAGTCTCAACATTTGAATGCAAAAAGTGTTTAAAAATGCACTTTACACTTCTGTTGTTTTGCAATCATTAGTTAAAAAAAAAAGATTTGACGAAAACAAACAATAAGAGCAAAAAAAACATTTTGGGATACAAAACATCGAAAATTTTCTAAAATTCTAAAGATGTTAAAATCAACCCAAACATGCCAAAAATGATTTTAAACAAAAGGGAATGCATTTTAAATCAATTTCAGCTGATTGAACTTAAATTTCCAATGCAATTTTGAAGTTTTTTGAAAAAATATTTTTTCCCTCGATTTTTCGGGCCAATTTTGAAGAGGGGAATGACAAAAACTCTAAATAAAATTTATACCAGCCTTAGTAAACAACTTTGAAATTAATTCATATCAATTATTCTTTAGCGCTTTTCTTTAAATTTAAGCTTTCTTATTTTATTTTATTTTACTTCTTTTTTCTTAAAAAAAATTGGATGTTTTTGATTATATTTGACATAGATTTTCATGATATTTTTTGCCTTCCTCACCTCACTGAGGCAAGGCTATAAAATCACTCGAAAAATGAACTTCTTAAATACGACTCCTAAATATACCTTCACGTATACCTATCGACTCAGAATCAAATTCTGAACAAATGTCTGTGGGGATGTGTGTAGACATGATTTTTTTTCCACACGATAATCTCAGAACTGGCTGTACCGATTTTGGCCGGACCCGCCTTATTCTGTTCGTTTTAGGGTCCCCTAAGACCCTATTAAATTTTATTCTGTTTAGTGAAGTACTTTTAAAGTTATGCCAAGAAAAAGTTTTTTTGTAGCTACAATGATTTTTGCATAACCTCAAAGGCCGGGTCTGTTTGCTTTTTTTGACTTTTTGATCACGCGGGGGATTGGCAGCCACACCCCCTTGCATGCGTATCGCCCGGTTGCCACATCGCTTAAGCAGTGTCTGTGTCTCTTCTGGAAAAAATCTGTAACAATTATGTTGCTGCATCATTTTGTCTCGACAAAGATTTACACGAACTTTTTACTGAAATATATAACTCATGAGAATTTTCAACTTTATTATGAAGAGTTGGTAAAAAAAAGAATTGAAAATTGCTGTTCAAGTAAAATCAATAATTAAAAAAAAAACAAACGAAAAAAAAATTAAAAAAATTTAAAAAAAAAACTCTTAAATCAATTTGTAAATACAACCTAAAATACAACATGAATGCGAGGAAGGCACCAACCACCTTAAAGTGGATTAAGTAACGTTTTTATTAATAAATTTATTTCATTTATTTATGACCAAGTTTATCAAACAAAAAGTAACAACCAACATTACACAATAACAAAGCCCATAGAAAAACAATATGAAAACACAGCTTGAATTCAATAATTATGACCAGCGTAAAATCATGATTCCGTTTGATTTTGTCACTTTGCTTAAATATTAAAAAAAAATGATTATCTCAAGTTTGGTAATAGTTATTTCAATATTTTAAAATGTCAAAATTAATTCATTCAATTCAAATATTTCCTTGAAATGTTTGATTTCTTTAAACAATATTTTGTGGCAAATCACAATAGAAGAAGCTCGATGATGAGTTCCCAAAATCGTGAACAAGCGTTCATGAAAATGGGAACTACGAATTTTCTCCGTGCAGACTCGATTATCCAAAGGCCTCGGAAAAAAATTCACTTCGGAGAATCAAATCTTCGGATAATCGAATCACGAAAAAAAATCGTTCTCTTATTTTTGATTGCTGAGCTTAAGTATGACCACCAAACTACTCTAAAGCGATTTAAAAAAAAATAATCCAAGATGGCGTCCAAAATTACGTCGATGAAATATAAAAAAAAATCATTTAGTATTTTTTACTGCAATCAAATATACAAATTTGGCTAAAATAGGGTCTCAGAATTCGAATTTCATGTTAAAAGTAAGGAAATTGAAAAATCCGATTTTTTTTTTGTTCGTGATTCGATTATCCGAAGTCCCATACAAACCTTCGAATAATCTAGCTTCAGATAATCGAAGCTTCGGAAAAACGAGTCAGGACTGTATCTGAAAAACATAAATATAAAATAAATCTAAGCGTTTTTTGTTCTGCATGAAAAAATTTCGAATGTTTTTAAAAAATATTTGAAAATAGCAAAATCAATCGGGAACCGGAAAAAAACACTTTGAATTATGTTTTTATAAATTTATTAGAAATATTGTTTCATGATCTGAACTTTTTTTATATCATTATTAAGGTAAGGCAAATGCCTATAACTCGAGGTTCTGAAAAGGTCGAGAAAAAGTCTTAACTTGAAATTAGGATTTGAGTGGTAATAATGCGCTCAACAATTTTTGATTTTTCGTAAAATTTCAATGAACAATGTTTTTTGAAAACTTATGATTGTAAGACAACTTGGCTGAAGCTTCGGCTTGAGTTTTTGGCGTCATCCATAAAGTATTTCACGCAAAAATCGGCCAAAATTATTTAAGATTTTTTATTTTGTAGAAGAGAAACAATTGTAGCTACTGAAAAACATTACAAACCTATGCCCTTCAACATTATTTTCTGACCATAAATCTAAATATTTTCTCAACAAATTTAAATAGGTAAACATATGCCTGCTAAGTTATTCACTGACTAAAATGAAAATAAAGATCACAAAAAAACAACATTCAATTTGTTTCTGCGCAGACTTTTACCACCCAAAATTATTCCGTACGACATGTCGCGGCAGTTCGGTGAAAGTGGTTTTCGCGGTTAAACCAACTTTTCCGACAAGTGTCTCTGGGGTGCTGGCTGTGGTGGGTGGCACTTTATCTTGTGTAGTTATCACCATCGTTGTCGATATACAGCAAGGATTTTCGAGTTTGTCAAGATGGATTTTTATTTCCCGACGAAATAAATGCGATTCACGCAGGCACTTTCAGAAGGCGGATTTTTTTCTTTCTTTCTTCATTTTGGTGGAAAATTTGATTACGCACGATACCCGGAATTTCGCCGCGAACAAGTTGAAGCCGTCCCAGAGTTTGGTTGTTATTTTTACCTGCAAGAGAGAAGGTGGAAGAAGAGCTGAAATTAATAATTTACCTTCGGCAAAGTGAATGAATTGGTGGAAATTTTCTTCCGCGAAATTCGCTCTTATTAGATTAGCTTGGAGTTGTTCGACCACTGAATGGAGCGCTAGATTTCAACCGTTAAATAGATTTGAAATTTACATGGTTACATCTGTATCGATTATCTGTGTTAAATCTGGCATCTTTTCACCGTATGGTCTCTTGATTTGACATCTTCTCAAAACATTCGACAATGGCAAATCTCTGCTTTCGCCATCGTTTGATCTCGTCACCCCAAACAAAGAACCCTCCACCCCACACAACTTTCCCTACCCACTTGGCATAAATAAGCATATTTCCATCATAAAATTATCTTAAGCACATCTTTCACTGGTGGCCTCTCCCCCGAAATCCGATTACCGAAAGCCTTCGTCGTCCTAAGCCAGCACCAACATAATATAAATGGCTTGATTCGGAGGGACTTCCCCCTTCGCCCTCTCCCTTCCTCACCTTTTTCACTCATGTTGTCACCACCCATAAAGAAGAGAAGACCCAGCCAAAGCCCTGAACCTTATCTCACCACCAGAGCCACCCCGTCGACCCTCGTCGGGAAGGGGGAAGAGCTTTCACTGAGCTCCACTTCACATATTATGGTATTAAAAGGACCTATTGAGCAATGAAATGGATCTGCTTCCTGCTTCAGAAACAACCAAAGACTAAAAGAAAAAGAAAAAGAAGAGTAGGTCCAAATCGCATAAGCTTTCGCGCTGAAGTTAGACACATACACACACACACGTCGTAAAAGGAACGACTTTCCGCGACACGTAGTGAGAGCTTTCGTTAGTGACGGCCTTCTTTAAGGAAAGTTCATCTTCAGGTTCTGCCTATTCGGTCGAGGATCTCTAGAGATTTAAAAGACATTATGGCAGTTTTATAGCACAAAATGCAACTTGCTTACATTTAAATATATTTATGCTAGGTAGTATCAATTCAATACTCTCAGTAATTATAGACTTTCATTCAAAGAAATTTAGTGTCTATAAGTAAAATGTGTTCAACTGAAATAGCCTATAAATTTGAAGATTTTTTTATGGTACTTATTTAACTTTCTCCTAGTGGAAAATTGTCCAAAGAATCCAAAAATGCATTCCGTTTTCCGATTCAAAATCATGTGCATTGAGAAAATCATGACACTTTGAGAAGTTTAATATATCGACTTTCATCAACATTTTCTCAACTATAGTTGACTAATTTTTTAAACATTTCAAAATATTATGAAAAGTTCTTTTTGAAGTCCTTTTAACACTTCTCTACCACGGTCAGTATGATTCTAGACAATTCCGTGCGCATTTTAATTGTACGCTTCATTCTGCGGAAAAATCGCAAACCTATCAAAGTCACCCCGTATAATTACAAAATTACAATCACTAAAATACTAAATCTATCATAGGTACAAAACGACGCGAAACTTTGAAAAGAGTGCACTGACCAGCGGGCCAAACGTGGCCCGCGAGGTAATATTTTGTGGCCCGTAGACCCATTTTGAATTATCGTGTAAAATGGTCCGTTGACCACTTGTAAAGTGATTTTATACTTTTTCAAAATTAAGGTTTATTTTAAACTTTTCCACTTTTCCATATGCTAATCTTTTTTTTATTTTTTGCTGATAAAAAACTTATGATTTATCAATATTTTGATCCCCACTTTAGGATACAAATAATTTGTTCAAAATATTTTATAATTAAAACAATTTCACACGTTTCAATGTGAGTGAAACTAGTAAATATCGTTAAAATTTTCATCAAACATTTTTAGAAATATTAAAAAATCGTTCAAGCTTGACTAAAGTAAAATTCTGTAATAGTTGCAAAAATTTAAGTTTTCTTTATTAATTTGCAAGTCATAATGACACTTTTATGAACTGATCCTCAAACATACATTGCACATCCTTCGGGATTCGAACTCATTACAGTTAGATAACGAATCTGATTGACAACCAACTGATTCAGGCAGACAAAATGTGGAAATCGGAGGACCAAATTTGTTTGTTTTTTTTTTTTTTTTTTTTTTATTGCATTGTTTTTTTTATTTTGAAAATAATGATTGCAGTTTAACTATACGGAAGCTTAAAACATTTTCTAACAGTTTTTTCATTGAAATGTTGAAATTCTGGCTCTCAACGATTTTTCATTAGCCACACTTAATTTATAGATAAAATTACACCTTTAAGTGAATTGATCAACATGTAATGTCACCATTTTCGAAGTATAAAAACAAAACTTTATTTTTTTTAAAACACAAGTACATTCAGCTAAAAACTTTTTTTCAAATACCTGAAACAATAAAATCAACGATACCGATAGAAAACCGTTATTTTTTGGTTTCTATAATAGTTTCTATAATAATATTTGAATTGTTTTTTTTTTATGTAACAAATTAAATATTTTAAATTAAAATAATGTAATTTAATTTTTTTCAATAACCCTTTTTTGTAAATTTTGGCCCACTAGCTCATTTGAGCTTCAAATTAGGCCCGGCACTTTGAGCACCCCTGCTATATATATTGTATTTCTAGTTCTCAATTCTTATATTTTCACAAAAAATATGGTACCTTGGAAAAACTGGTATTTTAAGATAAAAAAAAAGCCATCAAAAAAATTTCATAACAAAAAAAAACTAGATTTTGTCCCAATCCTCTTCAAAAAATCCCCAATTAAACAGGGGACAAAAAACAATAAAAAGGCCGTTGCAAATATTTTTTGAAGTTTATGTCCCTTCACTGTGACCAAAGTCGACGGGGAGGGGGCACAAAAATAAAAAATAAGTAAATTACAAGCCACGGTGTCAACATTTGGATGAAAAAAGTGTTTTTTATTCCTTATACACCTGTCCAGATAACTTGCAATTATAAGTTTCCAAAATATCTACGTATTGACGAACTATTTGTTTTTGCAAAAAAAAGGCTTGCGATGCCGGAAATTCATAAAAGTGCAAAATATTTTTCAACGAGCCTAAACATGCTAAAAAAAACATACAGGAAAATTTATTTCAGATTGTTTGCAGTTAATTAGAATTTTTTAAGTTGATTGAAAAAATATTTTTTTGCTCACTGATTTTTCGAACCAACTTTGAAAGGGGGACATAAGCTTCGAAAAATAATTGCAACGGCCTTATTGCTTAGAAATATAATTTTTTGTTGAAAACAATTGAATGAAAAAAATTTCAAATACAATGTTTAACGATTGTTTAAGTATGTTTAATCAAATAGGACACTATGAGACATTTTGATTTTTTTTTTTTAATTTTTGGACGCAGACCGAAAAATCACAAACTATTTTCGTAAATTCCCCTTACAATAAACCTTGACTAGGGTCGAGAGACAAACTCTTGAATAATACTTGTACCAGTTAAAGGTTTTTTAAAGAAAATTTAAATGCTTTTACTTTGTAAGTATTTAACATATTTTTATTATTTAAAAAAACTAAAATTTTCGAAATGTGCTTCATGGTAACCAAACGTTTTGAATTATTGCATGCATGTTCACTAATTTGGAGATTTTTTAATGAAATACTAAAATTTTCACAAAATACTAAAATATACACAAAATTTTAATAATTTTTTTTTTCTAATTTGCAATATGGACATCAAACGATCCGAAATTTCGAAAATGGTCAAATTTTCATTATTTGCAATTTGGTTTAAAAACGATTCAAAATTTTGCATGAATTTTCACTGTTTTGGAGTTGTTTTTTTTTGTCTTTTGTATTGTAGTACTTAAAATTTTACAAAGTACCGTATATTTTTGAAAATACTCAAATTTTCATAACTTGCAGTATGGTTATCTAGCGATGCGAAAATTTGCATACATTTTCACAGTTTTGGACATTTTTTTAATATGAAATACTCAATTGCCGTATTTGTTAAAAACACTCAAATTTTAACAATTTGCAACATGGCTATGTTTTGGTTTGTTTATTGAAATAATTAAATTTTCACAAATGACCGTATCTTTTGAAAACATATTTTTTTATAATTTGCAATATGGTTATCAAACGATGACAGATTTAGTGTTTATCTAGTGTATCTCAGCAGCTTTAGGTTTAATCCACAAAAGATTTTTTTATCAATAAAAATAACAATCTTTTAGAGAAAACTAAAACAATCGTGACTAGCCATACTTTTAGGTTGATCACCTGCACAGTAAACATTTTTTCTCGAGTGTTGACAAATCAGTTTATGTTAAAATGTGAAATTACACAAAAAATATGTAATTTTACCAACGTTCACAGTTCAACTACACAAGCTTTCTGATGTAATAATCGAACTCATTCTTATTTTTAACTATGATTGTGTAATAGAAATTAATTTCATAATTTATTGAAATAAAAAGCATTCGAAGAACAAATGATCTCCAATTTGACTACAAACAAAACAGTAAACGAATAAAACTAAAAAACTCCAAACTCCCATTACTAAAGAAACCAGAAATCTTGCAAAAACCATCGTCAACACACTTTTTCCGTTCATTGCAAACGCGAAAAAAAAAACAACTTTCTCCATATTTCTTGACTAAAACTTTTAGCCTCCACTTTTTGGCGGTAAATCGTCCAAGTCACTTCCCAAAAAAACAGCTGTTCAGCTTTTCTGCGGGGGGACATTTTCGCAAAGTTGAAGAGAACATTTCGGGGCGATTTCCAGAAAAGTTGCGACCTGCTATAGTTTAGTTCTCACGCAAGAGTGGTCAGAGTGAAAACAAGGGTGGTGACATTTTGAAATTTACCGAGACATCAGTAAACTTTGTAGAAGGACAGATTTTTATATCCCATCGATTTTTTTTTAATTTGAAAATTGTAAAAAAAATTAAGAATTATCAAGAAAAATATAGAATTTGCCGACCTGATGAAAAGTTTGCCAAAAAAATGTCGCAACTTTTTACTCCTGTGTGATTCAGGAGGGAGAAAAAGTCCCTATTTCATACCACCCAACCGTTCCCTTCCTCGAAATCCTGTCTAGTAGTCCTGTCCTGGCAGCTGCTGCCTGTCCCGGTTTGACTTCCTTCCGGTGGTATTTTTGGTGTTTTTAGTCGCTTGAATGGATCGGTGGTTTTCACGGCACACAGACTCCAAAACTGTCATGAATTATGAAGCTTTTTGTGGAAGGAGGAAAGTGGGAGAATTTTAGAGCAGTAGGCGAGAGAGGTATTGGACACTGGGAATCATCAAATTTGTGGCGATAGGAAATGGGGTTTCTTCAAACTTTAATTTGTATTGAATGGAGTTATTTTTATTTTCATTTCAGAATGGTTGAGGTCCTCAAATTTCCAGTCAAATTCCCGTGTAACAAAATAACATCAACTTTTGAATGTTTACAAATTTGTGCTCTACTTGAAATCGAATAAAATACTCAAAATTTGACTTATTTCATCAATAATACAACTTCTATGAATTTGTGATTTTGCTGGGAATGAGTAATCTTGACTTGAAAATGAACAAAATATGTTTTTTTTATCTATTTCATCCATTTTGCGACTTCTATGAATTTGTGCTCTTGCTGGGAGTGAGCAATTGACATAAAATTTAATAAAATATGAAAAACATTGACTTATTTAAACCAATTTTCTAATTCTAAGAGCTTGTACTCTGGCTGGGAATGAGTAATCGACTTGAAACTTGACAAAATATGAAAAAAACTGACCAATTTCATCCATTTTACGACTTCTATGAATTTGTGCTTTTGATGGAAGTGAGAAATTGATATAAAATTGAATAAAATATGAAAAACCCGATTTAATCCCACCAGGGGTGAGATAGAGCCTTTCTTACTAAAGAATATAACTTCTCTCAATTCACAAAAATCAAAAATCTTATGATGAAAGCAAGGTATTATTAATGATGTGTTTTCTAAAAGAAATTGAAAACGCAATTTTCACCTATCGAATATTTTTAATCGTACAAATTCTTAGCTTCCAATGCGCAAGTGACGACACACACCGCGGTTTTGGTTTACGAGCCCAAAAACCGAACAAAGCAGGCGCAAAGCAAAACCGAGTTAACCGCACAGTGAGAAGCTTGCAATTCAGCGTCTACGAAAGTGAGAGAGTCAGAGATAGATATTTTTACAACCGCACCACTACACACTCAATCGCAATACCTTAGGTAGATAGCCATTGGCGTCGCGAGCATTGAAAACTTTGAAAACGATATAAAGCTTAGAAGCTTCGAAAGCTCCTATTGGAATCCAATGAACTCTGTTAAATAAAACGACACGACAAATGAAGCCTACTTAAAGGCGATTTTAGGAGCACACGGGAAACAAATTGATTGTGCCCGGATGAATGTCCTATGTCAAAAAAGTTTTTGCATCAACATTGGACAGTTATGCAAAAACGGACAGAGCAAAAGAAACCGAAAAGCTACGATATCTTACATGTTGAAGGAAACATCGGTAGACAAGCTACTATGAACGAGTATAAGTCGAGCCGAAACATATGCGCCAGCATTCTCGCGCCAGTATTCGAAGCTCAACTTGACAACTTGTCGAATTGGCGACGAAGCGTCGAAAATCAATGCAGTGTGATTTTCTGGCGATTTTTTCGATCAATATTCATGCTGTATCGTCTTATTTACGAAGATGAAAATGACGTCCAGCCATAAAGTAAAACCTATACCTTTCTTTAGTAAGAAAGGCAAAAAGTAAATCGTTCTAAAAATTGATCGGGATTGCCGATCGATGTCGAATATGTTTCAGATGCTCAGTCATGGTCTGTACTATGAATGTAGCAAGAAATTTCGAATAAAATCAGAAATGAAAAATGTTGGCGAAGGTCACCAGGTGGGCTTTTACCTTTTTTTAGGGATTTTGTTTCTTATGGTAGGTCAATCAAACGGCTCTAACTCCAGAACCATATTATGAATCTGGATGAAAAATTTGGGAGGTTGTAGAGCTCGAAAAATGAAATTTTTGAGATAAATAAAAGATATGAAAATGAAACAATTGGACCATATTTTCATTTGGAAACTGTGTATTTTCTGGAAAACTCGCCCAGGTTCAGCACACTAGCTTTCATCTGCATTTAGGAGAATCGAAATCGGATTTATGGGAGCTGAGAACGGCGCGACACAAAATTTTGCAAAATTTTACCACATACGAACATCACTCGACCTCCACGGAATTTATTATCTCAAAAATCGAGCGTTCGAGATAGACGAGTTCTATCAAGGTGAATCGATAGAGCGTCGAAAATCGATGCAGTGTGATTTTTAGCGATTTTTCGGTTTAAAATTCATGCTGAATCGACATATTTACGAAGCTGGAAATGACGTCCTGGCTTAAAGTAAAACCTATACCTTTCTTTAGTAAGAAAGGCAAAAAGTAAATCGTTCTAAAAATTGATCGGGATTGCCGATCGATGTCGAATATGTTTCAGATGCTCAGTCATTGTCTGTACTATGAATGTAGCAAGAAATTTCGAATAAAATCAGAAATGAAAAATGTTGGCGAAGGTCACCAGGTGGGCTTTTACCTTTTTTTAGGGATTTTGTTTCTTATGGTAGGTCAATCAAACGGCTCTAACTCCAGAACCATATTATGAATCTGGATGAAAATTTGGGAGGTTGTAGAGCTCGAAAAATGCAATTTTTGAGATAAATAAAAGATATGAAAATGAAACAATTGGACCATATTTTCATTTGGAAACTGTGTATTTTCTGGAAAAGTCTGGCAGCATCCGAAAACAGATGGATATTTCGAAATTTGCGCGGCAACTCGCCCAGGTTCAGCACACTAGCTTTCATCTGCATTTAGGAGAATCGAAATCGGATTTATGGGAGCTGAGAACGGTGCGACACAAAATTTTGCAAAATTTTACCACATACGAACATCACTCGACCTCCACGGAATTTATTATCTCAAAAATCGAGCGTTCGAGATAGACGAGTTCTATCAAGGTGAATCGATAGAGCGTCGAAAATCGATGCAGTGTGATTTTTTAGCGATTTTTCGGTTTAAAATTCATGCTGAATCGACATATTTACGAAGCTGGAAATGACGTCCTGGCTTAAAGTAAAACCTATACCTTTCTTTAGTAAGAAAGGCAAAAAATAATTATTTCATCAATTTCTCAACTTTTATGAATTTGTGCTCTGGCTGGGAATAAGTAATCGACTTGAAATCGAACAAAATATGAAATTGTTTACCTATTTCAGCAATTTTACAACTTCTATGAAATTGTGTTCTTGCTGGGAGTGAGCAGTTGAATAAAATATGAAAAAATAACCTATTTCATAAATTTTTCAGCTTCTTATGGAAAAATTGAATCATTTCATACTTCTTTGAATTTGTGCTCGAGCAATCGACTTGAAACTGAACAAAATTTCAAAATATCCACCTTTTTCATCCATTTTTATGAATTTTCACCTCTTTTATCCATTTTACAACTTCTATGAATTTGTGCTCTTGCTGGGAGTGAGCAATGGACTTGAAAATGAATAAAACACCAATTTTCAACCTTTTTGATCAATTTAACAATTTCTATAAATTTGTGCTTTGACTGGGAATGAGCAATCGATATGAAATTGAATGAAATTTTAAAATTATGAGCTGTTTTATATTTTTTTCAACTTCTATGAATTTGTGCTCTGATTATAAATCAGTAATCGGTAATGAAATTGAATAAAATATGAAAATGTTGACCTGATCCGACTTTTTTACAACTTCTACGAATTTGTGCTATAGCTAGGATAAGGCAATCGACATGAAATAGTAAACTAAAAGATTTCAACCTACTCAGTGTTTTTCTCAGAGTAAATTTAGAAATCACTCCCATTTTTTGGGTGGGTCTCGTGGCGCAGGGGTAGCGGCTTCGGCTGCCGATCCCGATGATGCTATGAGACGCGGGTTCGATTCCCGCCTTATCCACTGAGCTTCTATCGGATGGTGAAATAAAACGTCGGTCCCGGTTTCTCCTGTCTCGTCAGAGGCGCTGGAGCAGAAATCCCACGTTAGAGGAAGGCCATGCCCCGGGGGGCGTAGTGCCAATAGTTTCGTTTCCCATTTTTTTATCTGGATATGAATTAGATTTCCTAAAATGTAAAACTGTCACAAACAATTTATCCACCGCCAATCACCCACAAATCTTGACAAGTACATCAATTACACACAAAAAGTTCCCACCCACTTTGGACATAAATCAAACGCGGTCCATCCAACACACAATGTGGCTCCTTTGTCCACACGACACTCCAAACTGTGACAGTTGTCTGAAGCACGTCCCACAATGCGCGCTGTGAACCGTCATCAAAAGCCATAATTGCATTCTATCACACACCCCTGCTGGCCCCCGGCACAAAACTAGTATAGACACAAACATCAGCTAGCTACTACTTCTAGAGCTGGTAGTAGAAAACGATAAATTTCAAGCTTATTAGTAAATATAACCTCACTCTTTGGTCCCCGAGGCGAGTTTGACGATAAGGTCTTGGACAAATATTTGGCGTGGTGCTCTGTTGCTGCAACTGACGGTTTGTCAACAAAAAGTGTGGACGCCATTTTTTATTAGCGTAAAATTTTACTTTTGAGAATCTCGAGAACTGTTAAAAATGTTTGTACACAAAAATTTAGCAACAAAACAAGTTTGTTGTCTTTTGCAAGCAGTAACATAACCAAACTTTTCGGCACCCTCATCAAACGTCAAATCAGTACAAATTGCTGCCGAGTCTTTTTTTGGATCTCTCCCTGAAAAGATCCGGCAGCAATTTTGTATGGTTTGACGTTTGCTTAAAGTGCTTAAAAAAGGTAAACAAACCACTTCGTGCATCAGCAAATAATTTTGTTATCATTTGACAGATTTACTAGGATTGTTTTGATTACAAATTAAACTGTCATAAACTATTCTTTTTTTTTCGATGTGTCAAATTTAAGTTTTCTGGCAAGTTCAACGAGAGACCACGACAGCTCCAAAATGTCATCGTAGCAAACTTGGACGAACGTCCGGACGCACGGTCTTCATCGCATCAAAGTAGTTCACTCGACTTGCTGCTGCTAGTAGGTGTGTCTCTTTGTCGACCGTTCACAGCTCTTGTTTGTGTTTGTGTGACAGATAGAGTGGGAAAAGGCATTAATAACCGCGACAAATGGCTTGCTGCGACTCCTCTCTATCGTGGAAATGTCGCGTCCTCCGGGCGATGAAATGAGGAGAGTGAAGAAGCAATTCTATTACGACCAAGAGTCCTTGAGATATGAACTGGAGCTTTCTCGCCCTCTCTCTCTCTCTCTCTCTAACTCTAGACAAAGCTTTTCCCCAGCCGACAAAGTTACAGCTTTTGGCGTGGCCACATAATTCCAATAGTAATGGGATCATGACAGCTTGCCGGTTCTCCTCGGAACGGTGTTCGTCCCGGAGTTGGACAACCCCATTTCGTTTGAAAACACTGAGAAAAAAAAACTTTTTCGACGGGATTCGAACCTAGCGACGTGCTGCCGCGCGCGCGCTTGCCTTTACCACTGTGCCACCACAGTCCTTTCGGCGATGACAACTCGCTCTCGATTTTTATTACAGTTCGTTACAATAAATGTCATCAAATGCTTTCGCGTTTCGCTTTTTTTCGCCGCAGTCCAGCGAATGACCATTTTTTCCCTCCCGGCGAAAGGAAATACATTTTCGGCGAATGTTGGGGAAGTGAAAGAAAATTTATTGCCAAAACCGCCACCACCACCACCATTACAGCTCTGCTAGAGGGGAGAAAAGTTTTCCTGCGGTAATGTTGGGTGCGTGTGTGGGTGTGGACAAGAAAAAAACCAAAGGTAAACGCAAAAACAGCGGACGGACACCGCATATTTGTTATTGGCGTTTTTGGGAAGCTCTGCGGTGGCTTTGACAAGTTAATTAAAATTAAAATTTTTAACGAGGTCTTATGACACGTCGTAAAAGCAGATTTGCTTTCTCGCTCTCTCCATCTCTCGGGGGCCAAAGTGCTGCCACCTGTCGCTGACAGAAGGGAGTTTTGCAACGCAAAAAAAAACGATGAAGAAGCTCAGGTGAGTGTGGTTTTGGTTTCGAGATTTGTTGGGATTCTTTTGGGTGGAGGAAGTTTTTGCCTTCGCACTTATTGGATTAGGCCTTGGAATAGATGATCCTTCGATAAGACAGTCACCATTATAAATTGAAGCATTTAAAAATTCAAACCTGGTTAAATGTTATTTAATTTAATAGTTATTTTTCATTTTTATTCTTTTTTTTAACTTTTAAAAGACTGGGATCTCTTCAATATTTTTCTTGTAATCAAGTACTTAATAGTAATACACTTGCAAGTGTATTATAATTTGATTATATCGAAAATATTAAATAATTGACATCCCAGTCCTAAGTTGTGGGTACTTGAGTAATCTTACATAACTTCAAAAAACAAGAATTCAATTTCATTTGAATTTTTTGATATAGTTTAAGACTAATAGTTTCTGCAACATTATTTCAAAAAACTTTAAAATTTCAATGGATAGAGAAGATGCATTTTAAACATTTATTTTATTCAACTGTTGAAACTGTAGCCTGTAATTTCATCTTTTATTTTTTAATTTATTTATTTTTATTACTTCCCATTCTTCCAATTAACTACTCAAATAACTGGGTCAAAATGATTAATTACTTTAATTATCCTAAATTTGAATAAAATGATAAATATTGAATACATTGAGTGTTTCTTTAAATTTTCTAATAAATACACCCAAAATTCAGAGTCGAGATAATCGTTCTCTCAAAATTTATTGAGGGCTCAGTGCCAAAATCGATAGAATAATGGTACCAACTCACACCATCATAACAAATGAGTTCATTCGTTAGTTGAATCAATAAATCTCCAACAAGTGTCATACATCGACTTCTGACTTCTCCATGGTCACCAAGCTGTGGTGGCCGAGGCAGCTAAGTCATTGGATTGGTTTATCAAAGTTCTCTGGTTCGATTCCCGTTGTCGACACTTTTGGTTTTTTGTTTGACGGATGAACTTTTTTTGCAAATGAACCTCGAGAGAATAGTTCTATCGCCCATCTCGAGCTGTGTTCTCTGCGTCCGTGAATGGTACCACTATTCTCTCGACTCGAGACCATCATTCTCTCGGACTAGCGCTGCCAGTTTTGGGTGTAGAGCAGAAAATTTTACAAAAATATCATGCTTATACATTGAAAATCAAACCAAAAGTTTCAGAGATATCGAGATTTGAAAAAATTAGACCAACATTAAGTACCGTAAAACGGGGTAACTTCGATAGGTTTGATATTTATCCGCAAAATGAAGAGTACACATTCAGTACGTACGGAATGGTTTGGAATCATACTGAAAGTGGTGAAAGTGTTCAAAGCACCTCAAGAAGAACTTTTCATAAATTTTTGAAAAGTTTAAAAAGTTAGTTAACTATAATTACGAAAATGTTGATGAAAGGCGTTATTTCAAACTTCTGGAAGTGTCATGAATTTCTCAATGAACATGATTTTGAATCGAAAAACGGAATGCATTTTCTGATTCTTTGGACAAGTTTCCATTAGGAGAAGTTAAAATAAGTTTGTAAATAATAAATAATATGTGATTCATGCTTCGGATTCAGCCACCTAAAATTTATATGTATTTTGTTAAAAAGCTAATAAACTTAGTTAACTAAATATAAACATTGTTTTTTATTTTTTTTTTTTTTCAAAATTTAAACATCAAAAGGACAAAAAAGAAAACTTTGAATCACTTGCCATGGTTTTGACAATTCGATGAAAAAAGTGTTGTTTAATGCATTATGTATCAGAACAGTTGCAAAGCAGTCATTAGTTCTGTAAAAAAAATGTTTGGACGAAATTTTGTGATGATTTCCATAGAAATTGTGAAGAATAAAATTGATGCCTTTTGATTTTTTATCCAAACATATACTTTTCATAAATTAAAATTTATTAACGAATTTAGGTTGTTTTCGATTCAAAATTTGAATCTGCAAATAAAATTGATTTTCATTTATTTAGTTTGACAATATTTTTGTTTTGAATTTTTTTCAAAAAATCATTTTTTTTATACCAGATATTTCGGACGAAAAAGTTAAATTCAACAAGTGTAAAAAACAACAACAAAAATGTGGGGAAAAAATTGCGACTTTAACTTTGATTTTAACATCAACTTCCGAATGTAAGTCTTCTCTAACTGTGAAACAATAAAAAAATATTTTCAAAATTTGAGGAATTTTAATATAAAAACTATTTCTAAAGATATTTTTAAAGCAAGGATCAATGCGAATTAAAATAATTCCACAGCAATGTACACAGTTTTTTAAGAGAAAATTTGTGGATGAGACTTTGTACATACAAAGCCAGTCTTTTTCAGAATCTTTTATTTTTTGTGTGACACTCTTATTTAAAATAACATAAAATTATTGACTGTTAAAAAAGATTGTTGGAAAAATTAAAAAGATTCGTTAAACAAGTATAAATAAAAAATAATTATTACATTAATAACTCAATAATTACTCAAATTATCCATTAAGGCTAGCACAAATATTTTAAAAAGTTTTTTTTCACCTCAACTTATCAAAAACTTCATAATTTCAATGGAAATTTAAGTCCAACTAGCTGTTATCAATTTAAAAACCATCCCCTGCGTTTAGAATCCAATTTAGCATGTTTGGGTTTATTTGAAAATGTTTAGATTTTTTTTTGTAAATTTTCGATGCACAGGACGGCAAAAAGAATTTTTTGCATAATTTTTTTCTTACATTTATTGAAAATTTATGATTGACAAATAACTGAACTAGTGTAAAATGCATTTTAAAACGTTACTTAATCCACCATTAGGTGGTTGTTGCCTTCCTCATATCCATAAAGTCAATACATTCAGTAAAAATAGCATCATTTCCTCTTGACATGTCTAACAAATCAACTTTATCACTCATTTCTTTTGATAGGGTTCGCAGAACTTCAATATTTCTGGCTCATCAGCAAGTCTGATAAAAAAACCTTTCCAACGATAGTTCACATGGAAGATTCAGACAATATTTAACACAATATTTGAAATCCGGCCCCCAAAAAGTGTATAAATAACACTTAAGTGCTAATAACTTTTGATAGGGTTGTCAGATCCTAGATGTTTTAGGCTCATTTGAAAGGTATTTTGATTATCTAACTAACGACAGGTCGCATGGTGAATCCGGACATCATTTTCATTGCAATATCTGAGATCCGGCCTCTAAAAAGTGTATAAATAACACTTAAGTGCTAATAACTTTTGATAGGGTTGTCAGATCCTCGATGTTCTAGGCTCATTTGGAAGGTTTTTCGATTATCTAACCAATGACAGGTCGCATGATGGACCCGGACATCATTTTCATTAAAATATCTGAGATCCGGCCTCCAAAAAGTGTATAAATAACACTTAAGTGCTAACAACTTTTGATAGGATTGTCAGATCCTGCATCTTTTAGGCTCATTTGAAAGGTCTTTTGATTATCTAACTAACGACAGGTCCCATGATGGGCCCGGACATCATTTTTATTGAAATATCTGAGATCCGGCCTCCAAAAAGTGTATAAAAATGAAACGTCATTTTGCCATAACTCCTGACTAGGTTTTAACAAAGGTTTTATCAAGGCATTGAGGAGGTTGTTAGGATTCAATTGTTAATCGCTGCACTCCCATGTGGGTTTTAACAGGGGTTTAACGGGGTTCTGGGGATCTTGTTACGACTAAGTGGTTTTAATGTTGGTTTTGGCTGATAGGTTTTAAAACGGTTGTAACAGCTATGATAAAGCCTAAAGTTTTACTCGGGAACCTGATTTTTTTTTATCACATTATCCAAAAACTTTTTGTTTTGTTCATTTGTTTTTTCAGTCATGAACCCATACAAATTCTTTCAGAAAATATCTTGTACAGTTTTTGTGAAACATCTTGCTTTGAAAAAAATATGAATTTGCATATTTCCAATTCCAAGATTCATTTTTTTCCATTATTTTGAATTTCTTTAGCTATTCAAACAAATTGATTGGAAACCTAAAGTACGGGTTCCACAACTGCATAATATTTGAGGAATATGATAAAAACTGTACCCCAACTCCCCTTTCCCCAAGCCTCTTATTTTAATGTTTTGAATAAAATTTGAAGTTATCGTAAATTTCCGAACAATAAAAAACCATTGCCTTCAATTCAAAATCAGTTTTTATAACATTGTTGGTTTGTTTAATACATTTATGTTTCGACAACAAACCTAAAAAAATCTACAGCAACATGATTGCTGATCATCACAATTTTAATTGCAAACATTAGATCAACTTAATTGTACAGTTTATTACATTTTGCAATGCAAAAAAACATTCCCTACAAAAAAATGTGACATCATTAAAGAATCGCGTCCACAAAAACGAAAAAAAACTAAAAGTGCGCTCTCATATTACTCACTTACTCACACACACACACACACACACAGCCACCACCCACTTCAGGACCCCGGGAGGACTTGAACACAAACACCGCGTTGAACCGTTTGTTATCCCCGAGCCCATTATGTCAGCCTCACTCTCTACCTTTCCCGCTGCCTGCTACGATGGAGCAATTCCCCAACCTCGTCCGTCTCATTTCCCGCTCTGGAAACCCATTTGGTAATGCTTTTTCACCAGATCTCGTCGCCGTCGTCGTCGCCTGTCTAACCTGTGTCACGTGGCGTGTCCCCGCCGGCAACAACATCAACAACAACAACAACAACAACAAACAGAGTGACGAAGCAAAACAACAAGTTTTTTTTAAAGAAAAATGAGAAAAAGAAGGAGGAAAAAGAACTTGAAAATGTGCCGGCACCTTAAAAAAATCAAGCTTCAACCTGAGCTTTCAGTACACTCAGTTAAATCTAGAAAAAAATGTCAACAAAGAAAAAAAAAGAAACTTCTTCCGGGATTTGAAATCAAGCTAACTTATTACCATCTTAACGCTTTACCACTGCGCCACAAGCGCTTAGTGGTGGCTAAGAGGCAAAACGCAAACATTGGTGACCAAGCGAGTTGAGCGTGAATAATTGCCAATAAGTGTCAACATCACGTAATAACATTTTATGTCACAGAATAATCCTTTTGGGTGTACTTCAAAACATTTCGTTTAGTAAAATTCTAGCAAGTTGACTTTAATTAAATTGTCTTATCAATTTTATTACACCTTTTTTTAGGAAATCAAGTGTATTTTAAGCGAAAAAAAACTTCCCTACAAAATTACCCCTGGGAAAACGCCGCACGATAACGCACATTTTCCAGCTGTAAAGCTCACACACAACAAAAAAACAAGCGGAGGCTTTTCCGGGCCGCGAGAGGAAGCCGGAAAAGAAACCCCCTCGCGAGGACCAGATTTCAGCGCGCCAAGGTGTGACGTGGCGTGAACCGTGGACCAAATCCAGCCACGGTGGTTGAGAAAGAAAGTTAAAGTAATGCGTAATGTGGCAGGCAGACTCACGGGACGGGGGCTAAATTTGCGTTTCAAATGAAATTTTGCATGGAAAACAAATGAGATTTCGAGAGAATTTCACCATGGCAAGAAATGGCTTTATGGAAAACAAAATGAAGTCGTCTCGTACAAGAGATGAGGAGGAAGGTGGGTGAGGGCGAACTAGAAAGTAGAAGTGAGTCGTTGTTGGTTCACTTTCCCAAAGATTAATAAAGGTTTCGTTTGTTTTGTTTTCAATTTGGGTCGGGAAAGGGAATTTCCAAGAATTAGGAATAATATTCCAGAAAGATTGTTGTAATCAAGGTTCCTATAAGAAAAACAAAAACAATTGAAGCAGATTTTTTGTTTTTGCATCATATTTGCAGCATTTTTGTATTTTCTGTAATTTTTGTCATTTTTCTTCATTTTTGTAATTTTTGTCATTTTTGTCATTCTTGTCATTTTTGTCATTTTTGTCATTTTTGTCATTTTTGTAGTCTTTGTAATTTTTGTAATTTTTGTAATTTTTGTAATTTTTGTAATTTTTGTAATTTTTGTAATTTTTGTAATTTTTGTAATTTTTGTAATTTTTGTAATTTTTGTAATTTTTGTAATTTTTGTAATTTTTGTAATTTTGTAATTTTTGTAATTTTGTAATTTTGTAATTTTTGTAATTTTGTAATTTTTGTAATTTTTGTAATTTTGTAATTTTTGTAATTTTTGTAATTTTGTAATTTTGTAATTTTGTAATTTTGTAATTTTTGTAATTTTGTAATTTTGTAATTTTGTAATTTTTGTAATTTTGTAATTTTGTAATTTTGTAATTTTTGTAATTTTGTAATTTTGTAATTTTTAAATTTTTTAAATTTTGTAATTTTGTAATTTTGTAATTTTTGTAATTTTTGTAATTTTGTAATTTTGTAATTTTGTAATTTTGTAATTTTGTAATTTTGTAATTTTGTAATTTTGTAATTTTGTAATTTTGTAATTTTGTAATTTTGTAATTTTTGTAATTTTTGTAATTTTGTAATTTTGTAATTTTGTAATTTTGTAATTTTGTAATTTTGTAATTTTGTAATTTTTGTAATTTTGTAATTTTGTAATTTTTGTAATTTTGTAATTTTGTAATTTTGTAATTTTTGTAATTTTTGTAATTTTGTAAATTTTTAAATTTTGTAATTTTTGTAATTTTGTAATTTTTGTAATTTTGTAATTTTTGTAATTTTGTAATTTTGTAATTTTTGTAATTTTGTAATTTTGTAATTTTGTAATTTTGTAATTTTGTAATTTTGTAATTTTGTAATTTTGTAATTTTTGTAATTTTGTAATTTTGTAATTTTGTAATTTTGTAATTTTGTAATTTTGTAATTTTTGTAATTTTGTAATTTTTGTATTTTTGTAATTTTTGTAATTTTTGTAATTTTGTAATTTTTGTAATTTTGTAATTTTGTAATTTTGTAATTTTGTAATTTTTGTAATTTTGTAATTTTGTAATTTTGTAATTTTTGTAATTTTGTAATTTTTGTAATTTTGTAATTTTGTAATTTTTGTAATTTTTGTAATTTTTGTAATTTTTGTAATTTTTGTAATTTTTGTAATTTTTGTAATTTTTGTAATTTTTGTAATTTTTGTAATTTTTGTAATTTTTGTAATTTTTGTAATTTTTGTAATTTTTGTAATTTTTGTAATTTTGTAATTTTGTAATTTTGTAATTTTGTAATTTTGTAATTTTTGTAATTTTTGTAATTTTGTAATTTTGTAATTTTTGTAATTTTTGTAATTTTTGTAATTTTTGTAATTTTTGTAATTTTTGTAATTTTTGTAATTTTTGTAATTTTTGTAATTTTTGTAATTTTTGTAATTTTTGTAATTTTTGTAATTTTTGTAACTTTTATGAGAAATTTAAATATTTTTTTTTGACCTTTTGAAATGTTCTTACACAAAAAATGACAAAAAAGACGTAATTTTCGCAAAATTATAGAAAAAATCTTCCAAATCATAGAAAAAAAATCTTTTCTTAAATACCAAAAAGATCTTCAAGTCCTTTTCGTGACTAAAGCCCGTCGTCCAATTCCACGGAAGTTCAATCTGAGACAGCGGTGCTTTTTTTGCTACACACACGCTTCCACTGAATAAATCATACAAACACGAAAGCTTGCAGCACAAAGTACACACGCCCGCACGCACATCAGAGGCAAGCCAGCCATGTCAACCGCGCCGCCCAACAAAGCCGACACACAGCAGAGCAGAGGAGTCAGGTTTGGTGACAAACTCCGAAGTCCGGAGACGCCGGACAAGTTCACCAAACACGGCGAACGCTGGGAATCGAGAAGAGGCTTTTGAAAGGACGTATTCAATTTTAAACTAGTAATTTCACTCTTTAAAAATTATAAAATGGACAGTATCAACATTTTAAAAAGTTACGTCAGTGCTTCCGCCGGCCTACTGTGATGTTGGCAAGACACACGCACGCACTCACAGTATAGTCGCAGTAGTCTAGGAAAGGAAGTTGCAGCGAGGTTGTTGACGTAGCGTAGAGCGTAGCGTTGATCCAAGTAGACACAGTCGACTGTGCCAGGGGAGACTTGCAGCAGGTCACCGCGCTGGTGGAGAGGACAAGTGGACGCCTAGAGCCGGGTGAACTTTGTGTAGACTTCCAGTGTACTGGGTTGACAAGTCTGTGCACTCTTTTGACAACTAACTTTTGAGGAAATCATTTGAGTTTAAGAGATGTAGGGCCTTAACCAACATACCCTACATTACCTACCATTTGAAAAAATATTTTCAAAAAAAAAATTACTCCAATAAATCGAAGAAAATTCTGTTATAGAAAAGTCCATCATTCCATTTCATGAAACTGATTGTTTCGCCAACCAGTGTAGTTCAAATTTAGCCGCCAGCGTGACAATGTTAGCTAATGACTTTTGGCCTAATCGCGGTGACAACATCTGGCTCGTCGTCGTCGCCGCTCAAGAACTAAAGCATTTAAGTCGCGTGTCGAGGTTTCCAAGTCGGGACGGCGCTCGTAAACTCGCCAGAGTTAGAGGACACTGCAACACGTGCGTGGCGCTAATCGGTGTGGTGTCTTGTTGTTGATTTGTGAGGTGGCGGTATCGGTCTTTCAAGTGCGATCGGTACGGTATTGGAAACGAATTTGAGGTTGACGAAATTGGAGTTTACTTTTTTGTTTCAAATTGCTAAAATTGGGAAATAATGTTGAAGCAAACAGTTCCTTTTTCATAATTATTTAAATTTGAAACTCATGAAAACGTCTGAATATCTTTTTTAAATTTCGTAGCCGGCCTACTGATATTGGATTGGTTACAAATAAACATAATTTGAAACTTTACATTAACATTTCTGAAAATATATATTTTTTTTTAAGTTTAGAAAAATTACTATGAAATTGTCTAAGAGAAATTGAAGATTGGACCTCTGGTTGCTGAGATACAGCGGAACTCTCACCCAAACAACCCACCATTTTCTAATGTCGATATCTCAGTAACTAATGGTCCGATTTTCAAAGTTAAAACATGAAACAATTGTGAAATTTCAAAAGGGCCAAACATTTAATATTACGCCCTTTTAAAATATTAGTCTTGATTCAAAAAATTTCAAAGTATTTTTTTTCGAATAGATTGGAAAATTTTACAAATGTTTCATGTTTTAACATTGAAAATCGGACCATTAGTTACTGAGATATCGACATTAGAAAATGATAGGTTGTTTGGGTAAGACTTAGAAAACTTCAATTTTCCGGTTTATTTTTCTTTATGCCGCTGTATTTCAGCAACCAGAGGTCCAATCTTTAAGGCCAATGCAAATATTTAAAAAAGTTTTTGTCCCTCGGTCCTGGCCGAGGTCAAGGGGGGGGGCAAAAAAATAAAAAAATATAAAATTTAAATAACAAGCCATAATCTTCACATTTAAATGAAAAAAGTGTTTTAAAATGCTTTTTACACTAGTGAACTAGTTGTTTTGCAATCATTAGTTTTCAAAAAATCTAAGATTTCATAAAAACAAAAATTGTATCGAAAAAAAAAAGATATTGCATCGAAAATTTTCAAAAAATCTTAAGATTTTTTATTAAACCCAAACATGCTAAAAATGATTCTAAACGCAGGAGAATGTATTTTAATTTGATTTCAGCTGGTTGCACTTGAATTTTCATTGAAATTTTGAAGTTTATTGTAAAAATATTTTTTTTGCCCCCTGATTTTTCGGGCCAATTTTGAAGGGGGGGGGGTTGACAAAAACTTTTAAAAATATTTGTACCAGCCTAATGTCTCTTAGACAATTTCGAAGAAATTTTTCTGAACTTTCCAAAAAAATATTTTCAGAAATGGTCACTCATGGTCACTATTTTTAAAATCAAAAAACTGCAAATATTTCGTTAAAATCAAACCTTCAGTGGAAATATCTTGAAAACGGAGCCCTTAATAAAAAAAAAACTATAAAGTGCTTTTCGATTGCAAATTCAATTTAACATAAAAAAAATTGAGATCACATTTTTTTTTGGTATAAAATTTCGTGATTTTTTCCAAAAATCACTACTTTTTCGAAAGTGCATAACTCGGCGAAAGATTTTTTGACCAAACTTCTCTATAGCTCAAAAGTTGCGGGTTTTTGTCCCCTAAAACATATAAAAAAAATCGAAAGCCATAAAATACGTATTTTAGGAAATTGAGTTTTGGTAAAAAAAATGTTAATTAAAAAATAAGCATTTTTTCCGTGTACCTATTTTTTTTCTCAAAAGTCCTCAACAATACCTACAACTTTGCCGAAGACACCAAATTGATCAGAAAATTCTCTCAAAAATTACATTTGTTTAAATATTTACGTACCGTAAACCGGGGTGACTTTGATAGGATTTCAATTTGTTTTTAGAATATTTTTCAACAGGTAAGGTTTTTCTCAAGATTATTATTTTTAAAACATGTACTGGGGTAGGCCACACAAAGTCCATGAACTATTTTGGAAAAAAAAGTTTTTTCAATAGTGTTTAGAAAAATAGTTACGTGAAAAATTCTTAGTTTTAATTCCGGGGTGACTTTGATAGTCATAGTTTTTCTTGTTAAAATCATATTTAACATGTTCAAACTTTATTTGTACGTTAAATGTACCATCACTAAAGTAGCTGATATAGTTTGTAAGAAAAAAATCAATGTTTATGTTAAGTTAACTAAGTTTATAAGCTTTTTAACAAAATACATATAAATTTTAGGTAAAATTGTTAAAAAGTCGGAATTTTGCCTGAAATTTGTTAAAACTAGTTTTGTTTACAAAATTATCGATTTCTATTGCATTTTATACTGAATTCGAAACACGAATCACAAGTTTTCACATTTTACATGAAATTTGTTCTACTGAAAATGCCTATAAATTTTGAGTTTTTTTAACCGTGTTTCAAAAACACATATTATTTATTATTTACAAACTTGTTTAACCTTCTCCTAGTGGAAAATTGTCCAAAGAATCCTAAAATGCATTCCGCTTTCCGATTAAAAATCATGATCATTGAGAAAATCATGACACTTTGAGAAGTTTAAAATAATGACTTCCATCAAAATTTTCTTAACTATAGTTAACTAACTTTATAAACCTTTCAAAAATTATGAAAAGTTCTTCTTGAGGTACTTTGAACACTTCTCTACCACGGTCAGTATGTTTCTGAACCATTCCTTACGTATTTTAAATGTACTTTTCATTTTGCGGAAAAATCGCAAACCTATCAAAGTCACCCCGGCTATCAAAGTCACCCCGTTTTACGGTACCATTTTTGTATGGACAGCTGCCAAAATTGTATGGAGACATGTATGGGTAAACCAATGACACAAAATAGCTTCTTTGGTCAAAGGGAAGACCCCCACAACGTTTGAGCCAAATCAAAAAATACAAATAAAATCTATTTCCAGTTTTGGTAGAGAGTTGCTCTAAAGTACTTTTTTATGTCAATTTGATTCTACAAATTAAAATAAAATCTACTTATTTTTGACTTTTTTCCATGGTTTAGAAAATGTATGATTTTTTCGAAAAACTGGCAACAGTGCCAAAGAATTGTAATCTAAAAAACACAAAAATAAAAAACTAACTCGAATAACAAATTTGGAATATTTTTAAGAGTGTAACTATATATTTCTGAGAAATCCTGCAATTTTTTCGAAAACACCAACTCAATCAGAAAATAGTTACTCAATATACAGATTTTTTATTATTTTAGTAGTTTTTTTTGGAATTCCCTGGGATTTTTTTTAAATTTTGTTCCGGGAATTCAAAAATTAAAAAAAAAAACAATTTTGGTCTAGACATTCAGATTTGGTTGAGGAAATAGATGAAAAATTGAATACTTAGTAATCGATAAGAATTTTAAGGGATTTAAATTTGTACTCGGCATAACATCCGCATTAATTTGGATTATTAGGGAAAATTGATTAAATTTTAGTTTACAGGTCCATAGAATGCTTAGCGCTTAAGAAATTTTCTATTAAATTTTTTAAAGGCTTGCGTATATTTAAGATTTTATACTTTAAAAATATTATATTCAATTATTTTTTTTTTTCAAACACCGGTATCTGGAGCAAATCCAAAATGGAACAATGACCAAAGTAACGAGCTGTTTAGGCCAAATGTTTTGATTTTTTTTATTGATTTCGATTAAAACAGGAACAGAACAAAACAATTAGTACCGTAAACTGGGGTGACTTTAATAGCCCGGGGTGACTTTGGTAGGTTTTTCAAATGCCCGTCAAATTAATATCTAAACATTTTTGAGAATTTTGAGTATGATAGCATTAAGGGATAGCTTATTATCGAACAAATATGCAAAAATGTGACTGTTACATTGGATGTATCAAAATTAGTGGCCTAATCAAATTTCTATCAATGTCACCCCGGGCTATCAAAGTCACCCCAGTTTATGGTACACCGATTTCTAAATTGATTGCTCTAAAATCTCCTGTACCTATTAAGAATGATTGTGGTGTTTCTTTTCCCCAGTTGGCGGTAGGGGCATAAATTTTTTTTTTTTGTAAAATGACAAGAAACATGAACATGAACATGAAATTCTAAACTTATCAATAATTTTACATTGGCTGTTATCTTTTTTTTTGTTTTTGTTTCTTGTTTTTTTATAGACAGTTTCAATAATTTTTATGCTTTGGAGTCATGTCATGTAAAAATTAAATAGATCAAATAAATATATTTATAAGAAACAATGAACAACAAATAAAAAAATGTTAATGTATTTTAAACTATCTACATTTGCTATCATTGGTTGGAATGAAGTGTAGATTATCAACAATTACTAGTTTTGAGGTCATTCTATGATATCAAGCATGAGAAACATAACAAATAAAATGAAAACAAAGATTTAATGATTTTCAAAAAAAATTGCTCATACTTGGGATAAAAATGCTCCTCTCGAATTTTGGATTTGCCTTAAATAGAGTTTTCGGAAAAGTTTCATTCAAATATTCAAATAATAAGTACAATGAAAATTTGCTTACCGAATACATAAATGATTGCTTTAAAAGGAAGAAATTATTTTTGTACTAAAAACAGCTAAAACTAAACGAGAACTCTCGAAAACAATAATCAAATAAACAGCAACAACATCTCTAATCAAAATACCTTGAACTGCTTATTTTTTATTTATTTTTAGAATTATGTAACGTTAAATCTTAAGTTATATTTTCGTTACAAATTACAAAAAATGCTCCCACTCTTGAAATATACATCCTGGAAATCCCAGTTGAAATCAAAACGCCATTAGATGGATTTTCCAGTAAATTCAAATCAAAATCTAGTCCCTCTCTCCACCCAAGTACGGTCTTCAACTCGCATAACGATGCTTAAATCCTCCAGCTAAGAGCTTAATATAAACATGGTTGTTGTGTTTTTCTTCTTCCTGTCTAAAGCATCACATCTCCAACACACACTCACCGATATTACAAACTGCACAGACTTTGAAGAGGGATTACGTCTGTGGAAGTATTGCGCTGTCGTAACGATCTTCTTTCCCAGCTGGATGGATGCATATTTCCACACATCCCCAAGAGAGAGTGAGAGGAAGCGTGCGAGGGGGACAGGATGGACCCTAAACGAACCGATTATTGCCACATATCAAAACCAAACCAACCGCTCCCTGACTCCTGGGTATCTTCTCCCTGGGTACCACAATTTTCCTCGATGATTACATATTCTGTACGAGAGAGCAGTAGCAGTTCGTCTACGTTGAACGTCGATAAAGCTTATGAGGAAACAATAAATCAATAATCCTCCGCCCCCTTAAACTCCCTCCACCGCCCACGACTCCTCTCTTCCGATTGTCCCTCTACGGCACGTGTTATTTTTACTTCCCCAATCAATCCAGTTCTGGTCGGCAGAGCAGCAATTTTGTGGGTTTGTCACGTGCCAGTTGAATTAATTAAAAGAAATTTGTGCTATTTGTGCTTTAAACTAAAATTTTAGCATGTAGATCTGTGCCACATTTGGTAAGTACATCTGTATCAATAGGTCTGTGCCTTTTGTTGGTGTCAAAAAGTCCGTGACAATAGGTGTGTGACAACAGGTTTGTAATAAGAAGTTTGTAACAATAAACTCATGCCATTTAATTTGTGCTATGAGAATAGGTCTGTGCCAAAAAACTCGTACCTGTAGATTTGTACTAGTTGATCTGTCCATGATACACAAAAGATTTGTGTCGGAAAAATTTGTGCCACAAAATCTTTGCCAGTAGATTTGTGCCAATATTTGGAAAATCGTGACAAATAGCACAATCTTGCAACCCTGCCCGTTCCAACCGGATCTTCCCCCGTAAATCAGCAGTTTCCCCCAAATCGGAAGCACTTTCACTTTCGATAGACAATCACAGGGGAATACCATCCTTTTCCCGCCCTTTTTCCATGTTTCTCGTGTGACCCTAACACCGACACCCCTCCCCTTTTGGGTACGAACACGTAACAAATTTTACGCACAATGTTGGCTTTTTTTACGTCTACTGATTCGACACGCTTACAAAGTTACTACCAATCAATAAAGTTTTCTAACCATGGTCGATAAATAGGCTTTCCCGTACAAACGCAAAACGGAGGAAGGTGCGTGTGCGTGTGAAATAAATGGTCAGCAAAGGAAGTCGTCATCATTTGTTGTGGTTGAGTTTCGAAAAAAAACTAGCAGAAAAAACCAACGATGTTACAAATCTCAAATAATTTCAAATTGGATCATCAAGAGTTATCTTCACCTAATTTTAATAAATCTCCCCCGGCATTTAACCCTTCATTATTCCTGCCCATAGGGCCGGTAGGTCATCCCAGCCAAGCCAGAATGCGTTATTTACCGCTCTCTGTGGCCATCACCTTCCAGGAATGAGGAATTGCCTCGCGCCGAATGGCCCCGAAAAGTGGGGGCCATTTTTCATTTTACGAGGTAACCACGGTGAGGTGCACCTCGGCGCGGAGTCCCAACATAAACCATGCTGTGCTACTGGCAAAAGCATCAGGTATGAGAGCATAAAATTTATCACAATACCACCCCTATACCAAGGAAGGAGACCAGTGCCCAGTTTGTGGTTTGCTTACCTTCATAACAGTTTAGGCCAGCCGGCCATCCCAGGTTTAAAGGATTTTTCTTAGGAAGCAGTGATGTGAAAAATTTCTTTGAATGCATAAAAAATACACCGTTGAAAAACGGCAAGTTGAATATTTGATGAAATTATCCTCTTTTTTATACAATTCTATCTAAACTAAGGTGTAAAAATTAAATTACAAAGAAAAAAATGCAATTTTATATATATGCCAAAAAATAAAAAAAATAAAAAATATATGCCAAAAAAAAATAACATTTTACACCAGAAACTAAGTAAAATGACTTAAGCTAAGCGAAATTTTGATCTGTTTCTATGTAAATTATCCTCTTTTTATACAATTTTACCTAAACCAATGTGTTTGTTAACACTCTACTGCACAATTTTTTTTTTCGATTTTTTTTTAGTTTTCGCGTGTTTAGGAGGTCATTTTGAGCAACTTTTGTTCTACGAAAAACTTTACTTCTCTTGTTTCATGTTTTTCTTGTTTCATTTTTTGTATTTTAATTTGCATTTATCTTGTTTAGTTTATGTTTGTTTTTGGTAGTATTTGGCCTATTTTACCACCTCCTATCATTATATTTTGCTTATCTAATTTTTTCATGTTTTTACAGTCACTTTTTCAATTTTTGCTCGTTTTTCACATTTTCTGCTATTAAAAAAAATCCGTAGAGGCATAGTCTGGGACACTAGAAAAATTACTGCATACTTCTGTTTACTTAAAATATACGAAATATTTATAAAAACACAGCCAAAGTTGGCCCCTAAAAAAATGACATTTTTAAAAACATTGGCAAAGTCACATAAAACAAGTAAAAATTCCAACCCATAGATTTCCTTAAATTTCAAGAGTTCTTCTTTCCGATGCTTTTTGAAGGTCAAAAATTAGTTGAAAAATTGATTTTTGGCGATTTTTTAAATCGAAGGCCGTCCAAAGGCGGGGTTGGGTTGTAGAAGGTTAAACTTCATTGAAATTGATGTAATTTGATTGTGTCAGAAATGAAATATTTTTTATCATTGCAAATTTATTCTACACCAGAAACTGTGTAAAAAAATTATCTGGTTTTATGTAAATGTAAATTTTTTTTTACGCATTTTAGGTAAAATTTCATACAAATAAGTAGGGTTAGTGAATTTCCACGATTTCGCGGACAGCGTGAAATTTTTGAAATTTGAAGATTCCCGCGAAATTCCGTGAAATTTATCAATTTGTGGATTTTTTTTAATCACTAAAAGTTTTTTTAGTGTCACGTTGAACGTTAAGAATTTTTAAGTTTATTGAAAACTTTATATAATAAAGCAAAAAAGTAGTTTCTGTAAGTTTAACAAATAATTTTGATAGTTATTTTAACATTTTTCACTTTCCGCGAAATTTCCGTGAAATCTGGTGTTTTGAAATTAAATCCCCGTGAAATTTGCAACTTTTGAGCGTGAAAAATCACTAAGCCTACAAATAAGGTAACTTTCAATTTCAAAAATGTTAAGTTGAATTGAAATAAAAAAAATCCAACCAAACAGTTTATTTGTATTTCTTACTAATTTAATATGTTTGGAGTTTTTTCTTTTTTTTTTTTTTTTTGAAAAGGTCCAATAAACCAAATTTTTAGTGTTTGCTTTTTGGTTGTTTTTGAATACCCCGGTTTCAAAAACACCCAAAAAGCAAAAACTGGAAATTTGGTTTATTGGACCTTAAAAAAACTCCAGGTGTAATTTTATAAAAAAAAATCAATGTCATGTAATTCATGCAAAATGCTATTAAATGCAGCCACTTGGACAAAGACTTGGACTCATGGACTCATGGACTCTTGGACTCTTGGACTCTTGGACTCTTGGACTCTTGGACTCTTGGACTCTTGGACTCTTGGACTCTTGGACTCTTGGACTCTTGGACTCTTGGACTCTTGGACTCTTGGACTCTTGGACTCTTGGACTCTTAGACTCTTGACTCTTAGACTCTTGACTCTTGGACTCTTAGACTCTTAGACTCTTAGACTCTTACTCTTAGACTCTTGGACTCTTGGACTCTTAGACTCTTAGACTCTTAGACTCTTGACTCTTGGACTCTTGGACTCTTAGACTCTTAGACTCTTGACTCTTAGACTCTTAGACTCTTGGACTCTTACTCTTGGACTCTTAGACTCTTGACTCTTGGACTCTTAGACTCTTGACTCTTGGACTCTTGGACTCTTGACTCTTAGACTCTTGGACTCTTAGACTCTTGACTCTTAGACTCTTGGACTCTTGGACTCTTGGACTCTTGGACTCTTGGACTCTTGGACTCTTGGACTCTTGGACTCTTGGACTCTTGGACTCTTGGACTCTTGGACTCTTGGACTCTTGGACTCTTGGACTCTTATACTCTTGGACTCTTGGACTCTTGGACTCTTGGACTCTTGGACTCTTGGACTCTTGGACTCTTGGACTCTTGGACTTGGACTTGGACTTGGACTTGGACTTGGACTTGGACTTGGACTTGGACTTGGACTTGGACTTGGACTTGGGTCTTTACTTGTTTTTGCTTTCAGATTTGAAATTGAGTTTGGACTTGAAGATGATTTTGAAATAAATTAATGCTTTTTTGTCAGAATATTTCACAAAATATGTGTAACCATCACTGCTTCTTCCGGTACACAAAACAAGCATATTTTATATTTTATATGCAGAACAGAGCGATGAGCTATAAAAGAGTCGTCATCTTCTTCGTCCCGAGTCCTGTCAGAATCAGGCACGGAAAATGATTGAGATTCGTATGTACTTGTGGGGGTGACGGGGTTTGAGTTAGGGTGGTTAAGGTGAACCGGTAAGTACCAATGAATTTACCCTTCATTTCCCTCCTCCTCTGGCGTTTAAGATGTCTTTTGAGGTTAAAAGCAAAATGTCGTTCCTAATGGGCTGAGGGGTTGGTGGTTTGGGTTACGGGGACAATTTTACCGTTTTGGGAGGACCCCCATTCGGGTGCGCTGCTGAGGCATTGCAAATGATGGTTGTACACATTGTTGTAAGCACCTTATTATTTGCCGACTGTTGCTGGGTCTGGGGAATGTGGGTGCGGTTTTATTTTGGGAGGGGAATTCTTAGAGGAAGAGCTTTCAACTTTTCCCGGCGCACTTCTCGAGTGTTTGCTAACAATCGTCGTTAGTGTGTTCAAAGGAAAATTTTTTGGAGACTGGAGAGGTGCAGACTTAAAGCGAACTTTTTTTTGAAGTAGCACAATTTCTCAAAGCTCCCCCAAATGACGGTTCAAATTAAACAATGTAGTTTCCCAATGATTCATGTATTCAAATGAAGCCTTCACTCTTCCCTAGGCCATGCTCAACCCCAGCAACTATATTGTTCAATAATGTGTTCCCGTGGGCCGTAAAACCGTCACCAAGAAAGTTATGAGTCTGGCCGGTCGGAATAAATGTACACGTGGAAAATTGGCTGCAATTTGTCTTGCTTACCGTGGGCAAACAGACTCACACGTGGGGTTGATCGTGGAATTGAATGAAGGGGTGGGGGGGTATAACAAACATCCGAAATACCGCGAGCGTGGGTTAAATTAGGAGTGAATAACGTCTTTCTTTTCCATAAAGTGGTGCCGAAAGGTAATCCGATGAGATTGGTTGAGGTTTCGGTGATGAAAATGTTCTGGTGATTTGCTATCACATTATAAAAAGTTTCAAGCAACGATGCCAGATTATTTTATGGGAGATCTGTATTTTCTTAAAAATAAATCTGTATTTTATCTGTATCATGTCAAATTCGAAGCCATACTAGACATTTATAAAATTTTAACAGCAGATTTAAGCTTTTTAATCATTGTAAAGCATAATTCAAATACTTAATAATTGAAATTTTTAATAATAATTTATTTAAAAAAATCTGTATATACAGATTTTTGGGATTTTTGGGATTAAAAAATCTGTAAAATACAGATTTATCTGTATATCTGGCATGGCTGGTTTCAAGTAATTTCGTTCATTGGAAAAAAATGGCAATCGGGTTTTCACCTAAATTAATGATTTTTAAGTTGAGGCTGGTGATGATCAATCGACTTCAATCTGAAAATATACTTTGAATTTGACTAAAATTAATAATTTTTCAAGTATTATGAATTAGTGGTCAGGCTGGTGATGACTTATCGACTTGAAATCAAGGTATATTTTCAAAAATAAAACAATTTTATGACAACTGGTCAGTGAATTTTCACGATTTCGCGGAAAACGTTTCGTAAAATCACAAAGTTTCCGTAAAATCCCGTGAAATTCAACAATTTATCTAATTCAATGTTTAAAAATTCATTCAACTTTCCGCAAATATTTAATCCACAAAGCCGTATTATGTAAATTCAACTAAGTTTTAAATTTAAAAGAAACCCATAAATTTAAAAAAAAAGATGTTGCAACATACTGAAGCACAGAGCTTATGGGATTTTGGCTATATGGGAGACATTGGCTATAATCGAATTAAAATCATGCAAACATCAAAAAATTATAGTGCTTTGGAATCGGGATGATGGCAGCTATCCATTGTAATTATAGTTACATTAAAATTTCCACAAAAATTCGTATTTTTCCTGTATTTTGGAAATTCAATTTTTGACTCTAAAAAAACTCAAAATATGTGTTAATGCAATATGGGTATCAAATGATCGTGTTTCTATCATTCATTTCGAATGTCATACAATTTTCTTGAAAATACTGAAAATTTTCACAAAACTACGTATTTTTGAAAAAATGCGCAAAAATTCAGTTTTTAGAAATATTTGTACAAAATGATCAGGACTTTTCGATACATTTGGAATGTAATAACAACATTTTTGAAAATACTCAAAATTTTCACAAAACTACGTATTTTCAAAAAAATACTTAAAATTTCATTTTTTCACATTATTACAATCAAATGATCGGAATTTTTTCATGCATTTCGAATGTAACAACAACCTTTTTTGAAAATACTCAATTTTTTCACAAAACTACCCAAACCCAAATTTCAGTTGGGTAACAAATGATCGAAATTTTTTCAAACATTTCGAATGTAATAAATTTTGAAACTTTGCAATTTTGAGTATTGTAGTATTCTACCCATATTGTAGAAAACTGATTTTTTTCGAAAATACGCACTTTTGTGAAAAAGTTCAATATTTTCAAAAAATTGTGTAACAACTTTCAAAATGTATGAAAAAATCCCGATCGAATGATAATCATATTGTAACAAGCTGAAACTTTGAGTATTTTTTCGAAAATACGTAGTTTTGTGATATTTTTTTAAACATGTTGTTATTACATCTGAAATGTATTTAAAAAATCCGATCATTTGATACCCATATTATAAAAAAAACAGTGTTTTTTCAAAAATTCGTAGTTTTGTGAAAAAATTTAGTATTTTTAAAAAATTGTGTATTAACTTTAGAAATATATAAAAAAAATTCCGTCTGTTTGATCCCATAACTAAAATTTTGAGTATATTTTTTTCAAAAATATGTAGTTTTGTGAAAAATTTTAGTATTTAAAAAAATATTTCATGTCATGTAATTATAAGTGCTATCGATAGCTGACATCATACCGATTCAAAAACACTTTATTTTTTTTAATGTTAGTACATAGTAAAAATATGTATTACCGACTATGATTAATGAAATAAATAAGAACTATCCAAATTGAACAAAACAACATATTTTCGGAATCATCAAATTTTTACAAAAAGAAACATGAGGAAGGATAATTGCTGTTATTCTTCAACCAAACACAATTTAAAATTCTGAAAATTTTGGCACTTTGTTTGTTAAGTTTGTTCCACTGTTTTAGTCTCTATGTATATTTTATAATTTTAATGATTTCAATAATTGGGTAATTGACTGAACAAGTATGTTGCAATAAGATTTTGAAAGATTGTTCATATTTTTTCAAGTGAATTTGTATGATAATTTGAAACTTCATGATTTGGTTTAATGATCCTTGAGGAAATTCAAATTGTTGAAGCGTTTCGCTTTTTTTTATTTTAAAGATTTGTTGCAGAAAATATTTTTGCTTTTTGAATTTAAAATGAAACACGTGCAAAATATTTTTAATGGTCTTTAAAAGTCTCCTAAAATGTCAAGACTTGTTTTAATTTGAGAATACATAAAATGTAAAATAGAGCAAATAGAAGCAAATGAGAAAAAAACTTTTTAGCTTCATAAATCGAATATGTTGAAAATACAATAAATTGTATCCCAAAATAATACAAAATGGTGTTACGTGTAACGTGATGTGAGTGTCATTTTTTTTTGCCCTTGAATATTTTTTGAGTTTAATTTTTCCGATCTTTAATGTGCGATTATTTTTTCTCTTGATGAACGACAAAAGATTTTTTGACTTTCCAAAACAAAAACAACGTGGTTTGGCAGCCAAGGAATTCGGTCCTATTTCCATTAAATGTTCCGTTTCTCACTATTTTTTTGCCAAGCTTACAATGTTTTCAAATTCTCCATTGACGATAGCTCGGCATCTATCGGCCAGATTTTCAATTGGAAAAATTTTAAACTTTGCAAAATATTCCAATATTAAAAAAAACAATTTTAAAACTCTCACATTACAAAAGTGCCAAAATTTGTGTTATCAGCCAATGTGAAATGTTAAGCAAAAATATTTTAATTCGAATAATAAAAAAAAATCATTGAAGAGAGTAAAAATGAAAGAGTAAAATTTTAGTTATTTTTTTCTAATAAATTTAAAATTCTTGTATTATCGTATTGTATTATCAACTCATAAATAATTGAAATTCTCAAAATATTGTACCTCAAAATGCAGAAAACTCTCCAGTCGAGCTAAAAATAAGTTTTTCTCCCGAAAAAAATCCAACAAACAGCTCTCTCTCTCTCTCTCCTCACTTTTCCAGAACTTCCCGCAATTTCCCACCAACCACCCGCTCTGCGCGCCCAAAAATTGTTTGCAATTTCCCGGCGCTCGGTGGGGGAGTGAAAGAGTGCCAGAAAGCCATTGAGCCGTGCAAATTGCAAATTATCGATGATTTTATGGCATTTTTAGCACTCTCTGTGCCAGTGGCTGCTGGCACACTCCCGCACTTTCCCCCAATTTCCGTCCACTTTTCCCGCCGACCGTGTCCCTCCCTCAAAATCAAACACACCGAAAACTGGGATGGAGGGGGGGGGGGGGGTGCGATCGTGCCAATTTTGCAAAATTTCGTTTCCCGCTCCGGTTTTCGGGGAGCAAGAGTTGAGAAGGAGCGCGCGCCTTCGGGGACCGTTCGAGTGTGAAAAATGAAAATTGTTGCCTTTTGGCAAATAGAAACAGAGAGGGAGAAAGAGAGGAAATCGTCTTGGCGAAAGGGGTTTGCTCAAAGAGCGTTCCCAATTGATGGTAAACTTTATTTAGAAACAACATGACAGCAATTGGTGGGAAATTGCTGGAGCGGGGCAAATGAAAGTGAATTGAGTGTGATTTTTTTTGTTCTTAGCATTGTTTGAAATTCAGGCTAAGATGTTTGATATGTTGTTGTTAGAAAATGTAACTTACAAAATTTATGCCATCAATCTTTCAATCCTCATCTCGACTGATAGCCTTACCTGCAAAGAGAAACAAGAAATATTTAATTAGTATTAATTTACCATCCAATCACATCTTCTCCAACTAATCCATCAAAACCGACAATTTCTTAATCCATCGTCACGTCTCTAATCCCTCCCCCGTTTCGGAAAATGATTTTCTGACCAACTTGGCCTCATCCTTGTCGGAAAGTAAACAAATCCAGCCAACGGCACCGGAGACTCACCAGAGTACATATCTTAATTAATGCATTCATAGAGTGATTACCACCGGCCAGAAAATGAAACTGCTCAAGACCTGCAAGCTCTCCTCTGGCGAAAATTTCAAAGACCGGAACAACGACGACGCCAACGATGCCGTCGTGAATAATTACGGAATTTACATATGCAAACAGGAAGAAGTGCACTCTGCACTTTAGGTCAGTTGCACTATGAAAAGATGCACACGGTGTGCTTAAAATAGAAGGCACACCCAAAATTCAGAATCGAGATAATCGTTCTCTCAAAATTTATTGAGGGCTCAGTGCCAAAATCGATAGAATAATGGTACCAACTCACACCATCATAACAAATGAGTTCATTCGTTAGTTGAATCAATAAATCTCCAACAAGTGTCATACATCGACATCTGACTTCTCCATGGTCACCAAGCTGTGGTGGCCGAGGCAGCTAAGTCATTGGATTGGATATCAAAGGTCTCTGGTTCGATTCCCGTTGTCGACACTTTTGGTTTTTTGTTTGACGGATGAACTTTTTTTGCAAATGAACCTCGAGAGAATAGTTCTATCGCCCATCTCGAGCTGTGTTCTCTGCGTTCGTGAATGGTACCACTATTCTCTCGACTCGAGACCATCATTTTCTCGGACTAGCGCTGCCAGTTTTGGGTGCAGTAAAGTTACAAAAAGTTAAATTTGTTTGTGAATTTACTATGCTTTTGATGTAATTTTACTTCAATCAGTGAAGAAACAGTAAAATTACAGAAAAACTCTGTAAGGAAAAAAGAAGCACTTGAGCAAATCGGTCTTTTTTTACTAATTTTAATTTGTGTATTTTTGAATCCAACTGAAACATTTTTGGTGCTTTAAGTATGCCCAAAGAAGCCATTCTGCATCATTAGTTTGTCCATATAATTTTTCATACAAATTTGACAGCAAAAATGAGCGATTCTCTACCAAAACCGGAAATGGATTTTGTTTGTATTTTTTTATTTGGCTCAAACTTTGTGGGGGCCTTTCCTATGACCAAATAAACTATTTTGTGTGATTGGTTCATCCATACAAGTCTCCATACAATTTTGGCTGCTGTCCATACAAAAATGGTATGTAAATATTCAAACAACTGTTACATTTAAGTGAATTTTCTGATCAATTTGGTGTCTTCGGCAAAGTTGTAGGTATTGTTGAGGACTTTTGAGAAAAAATAGGTACACGGAATTTTTTTTTACAGATTTTTTAATCAACTTTTTTTTTACTAAAACTCAGTTTCCCAAAATACGTATTTTTTGATTTTCGAGATTTTTTGATATGTTTTAGGGGACAAAAATCCGCAACTTTTGAGCCATAGAGAAACATGGTCAAAAAATCTGCCGCTGAGTTATAAATTTTTGAAAAAATAGTGATTTTTGGAAAAAAAAATCGAAGTTTCATGCAAAAACAAGTTTGACATTATTTTGAATTTGCAATCGAAAGGTACTTTACAGATTTTTTGATAAAGGGCTCCGTTTTCGAGATATAGCCACCGAAAGTTTGATTTTAGCGAAATATTTGCAGTTTTTCAATTTTTTAAAATAGTGACCATGAGTGACCATTTCTAAAAATATTTGTTTTGAAAAGTTCAGAAAATTTGCTAAAAAATTGTCTAAGAGACATTGAAGATTGGACCTCCAGTTGCTGAGATAGAGCCGCTTTAAGAAAAAGAAACACTAAAATTGAAGTTTTCTTAATCTCACCAAAATAACCCACTATTTTCTAATAACGATATCTCGGCAAATAATGGTCCAATTTTCAATGTAAATACATGAAAAATTCATCAAATTTTCCGATCTCTTCGAAAAAAATATTTTGAATTTTTTTAAACCAAGACTAGCATTTTAAATGGGCCTAGTATGCATATTAGGCCCTTTTAAAATTTTAGTCTTGATTTAAAAATTTTCAAAATATTTTTTTCGAAAAGATCGGAAAATTTCACGAATATTTCATGTATTAACATTGAAAATCGGACCTTTAGTTGCTTTCGGTGGCTATATCTTGAAAACGGAGCCCCTAATCAAAAAATCTGTAAAGTACTTTTCGATTGCAAATTCAACTTGGCATTAAAAAATAATGTCAAACTTGTTTTTGCATGAAACTTCGATTTTTTGACCATGTTTCTCTATGGCTCAAAAGTTGCGGATTTTTGTCCCCTAAAACATATCAAAAAATCTCCAAAATAAAAAAATACGTATTTTGAAATTGAGTTTTAGTGAAAAATAAGTTGATAAAAAATCTTCAAATTTTTTTTTCCGTGTACCTATTTTTTCTCAAAAGTCCTCAACAATACCCACAACTTTGCGGAAGACACCAAATTGATCAGAAAATTCACTCAAAAGTTACAGCTGTTTGAATATTTACAAACCATTTTTGTATAGACAGCAGCCAAAATTGTATGGAGACTTGTATGGGTGAACCAATGGCGCAAAATAGCTTATTTGGTCATAGGGAAGGCCCCCACAAAGTTTGAGTCAAATAAAAAAGTACAACAAATAAAAATGGTCGAAATCGGTGATTTCGTAGAGAGTTGCTCAAAAGATAAACGAAAATCCAAAAATCTGTATCTTCTGAAGGAATTTTCTGATCGATTCGGTGTCTTCGGCAAAGTTGTAGATATTGATAAGGACTACTCTGAAAAAAATGATACGCGGTAAAAATTTTTATGGTGATTTTTGATTTCACTTTTTGTCACTAAAACTTGATTTGCAAAAAAACGTTATTTTTATTTTTTTGCATTTTCTGATATGTTTTAGAAGACATAAAATGCCAACTTATCAGAAATTTCCATAATGGGCAAAAAATCTTCGACCGAGTAATGCATTTTTGAATCAATAGTGATTTTTTCAATAAATCTAAATACTAATCTTTTCAAAAAACATTTATCAAGACTAACATTTCAAAAGGGCCAAACATTCAACATTACGCCCTCTTGAAATGTTAGTCTTGGTTTAAAAAAATAAAAAATAAAAAATTCGAAAAGATCGGAAAATTCCACGAATGTTTCATATTTTAACATTGTAAATCGGAAAATTAGTTGCTGAGATATCGAATTTAGAATATGGTGAGTTGTTTGGGTGAGACTTAGAAAACATCAATTTTCCTGTTTTTAAACCTTTGCATGGCAATATCTCAGCAACTAAGGGTCGTATCAACAAAGTTTAAAAAAGCAAAATATTGAGAATTTTCTCAGCTTTTCAAAAATATTTTTTTAATGTCGGTGTATCATTTTTATCAGATTAGTCCTTATCCATGCCTACAACTTTGCCGAAGACACCAAATCGATCAGAAAATTCCATCATTTTTGTATGGACAGCTGTCAAATTTGTATGGAAAATTATATGGACAAACTCATGATGCAAAATGGCTTCTTTGGGCATACCGAAGGCACCAAAAAAGATTCATTTGGATTAAAAATACAAAAAAAATCGAATGGCCGCGGGTTTTGTTGCAATTAAATAAATTTAATTTAAAAAATAACTTTAAAATAACCCCTTTTACCTATGCAGATGAAGTCATTGACCTGACCTATATGTATCGTGATATATCGCGTCAGTACCTGTTCCCCTCGATCCGCCTCCGGGACTGTTAAATTGCATTACCCCTGGCTGCTATGAAGGCAGGTCTAAGGGTGTGCAAAGTGCACTGGATGATGCAACGGCACGCAACCGAGCCCCTTTCCAGCAAATGTTGGGGTAGGGCTAGAGTCACTGTGAAAAAATATTGTTGAAATGTTTTCAAAATTAATCAACGGGATTTTGAATACAACACGTAAAATTAACATTAATACACCTATTTACAGTATTACAAACTTGTTGTGATAGTAATATTTATTCTGAAAATTTTGACCGTTTTTATGTCATTCAATAATGTAATATTGTCTAAAAAATTGTGTAATTTTACATACATATAAGTGTAGTTGCATGGTTCCAACAAAATATAAGGCTGAAGTACATAAGAAAGAAAGTAAATTTAGACTTACACAAAAGAAAACAATGTGAAGAGTCTCAATTTCCCTTAAAAAACAAACCACGTAAAATTACAACACAATCATGTACAGTGTTTTCCCACTTACATGCCACCATGAAAGCAAACTTACCACAGTTGACGTGAGATAAATAATTTATCAACCACTAAGGGTTTGTGTGTGTGCAATAGAGAAGCCGGTGTCGAACTGATTGGCGGTTGGCAATTTTGTGCTTTTGATGTGAGAGGTGAATGTCAAGCGGTATTCCATAATTCAGATCAAAGCCCGCGCATTATGTAGGATTAGCTATGTTTGGATTGGAATGCATCTCAAGTTTGGTGAAATGTGACAGGAATTTCGTTCGTTGACAGGCGGAATTCCAAGGGATTAGCTGATTAGTGGAATGTTGCGAACCCTCTTCAACTCTGGGCTTCAGGAGTCTATCTAGATTATCTAGTCTTCAAATCGATGATAAATCTTCAAATAAAAAAAGATCTCTCAAATTTTTTGAACAGTGAAGTTGTTAGATAATTTTTTTTCTGAAGATCAAAATTTGACGGTTTAAAACTACCCATCCTTCAGCAAATTAAAAAAAAACATGTTTTTTTTAATTAAATTAGAAATAAATTACTCAAATTTTACATCACTTGGTTTTTGAATTGTAATTGTAAACTAATTCTACCAGAAAACTGTTAAAAAATTTCAACAGCAAACTGATATTTACACATTTTTTGCTGTAATTTCATTCCACACATACATTTATGTAAAACTACATCAAAATCTAGGTAAATTTAAAACACTAACAAAAAATGCGATAATTTGAAGGTGTACAATTCGTATGTTTAATATAACTTCTGTTATGATGTAATATAACATGAATTTAGATTGAAGAAGAGTTATTACATCGAAAAAGTGGTAAATTTACACATTTTTAGCGGTAAAATAACACTTTTTCATAAAAGATGTTCCCATTCCCAAATGAAATTATTTTGATTTTTTTACAGAGATGCAGTTAGATTAAACTAGTTTTTTTTTTCAATCTTTTTGCAATTCCCCAAATTAAAAAAAAATCACTTTCATTCAATTTGAAATAAAGAAACCAAATCTCTAAATAAATTTTAATGAAATAAAAATAACTAAACTTGATCAATCAGTTAGATAAAACATGGACTAATTGATTAAATGTAATATGTGTATGTAATATAATATGTAATGTAAAATGTAATAATGTAATAATGATGACACGATACTACAGTAGAAGGACAACTGTTGACAACATTCAATTTGAAATAAAGAAACCAAATCTCTAAATAAATTTTAATGAAATAAAAATAACTAAACTTGATCAATCAGTTAGATAAAACATGGACTAATTGATTAAATGTAATAATCAAATTTTAAAAAATAGAAGAGACCTCTAAAAATAGCTCATCAAACTTCCACCGCAAGGAAAACAATTTTCCACGAAGCGACCATTTCGATAGACCGACATTTTCCAGGAAAATCACTTTAACTTCCCACGATCTATTTTGGGGGGCCCAATCTGTTTAAGCAGCCTCGTTCAGCTCCATATGGAATCCCAATCACAGCTGCTCGTCGACGTCGACTAAACGTTTGAACTTTCCAAACGCTAACGAAGCTCGAAACTTTAATCACGATAAATTTCAACTCAAGCATAACACACTCACACCTACGTTCATCTTCAAACATGGGTAAACATAAATCACGTTGCTCGCACCAAATTAGGAGAAACATCTTCCCAATTTTCCAACAATTTTCCCAAGAGCGACTGTTTGTTGAAATCGATTTTTCTACTTAAAAAATCAAAAAACATCTCTCTCGATAGAAAAAAAAACTCGCCAGGGAACACTTCAATCAAAGGAAAAACCTCCCCGCACAAAACACACACTCACGCACCATTTACAGCAATTGCCGACCTCCCACTTCTCTTGGGTGTTGGACCAACTGGTCTCCAGCGCAAATCCTTGAAACTTGGAACGAACGACACCATCCTCAACACACGGTTGTAAAATTGATGACAGCTTTTGAAGAATGCGTAATTTTACTTCAAACAATGTGTAAATTTCAGCTAGGACAAATTCATGTAAAATTACATGAAACTGACGTAAATTTACATTATTTTTTTTACTGTGAAGATTTGACTAGGAGAAGAGACAATCTCAGTGTATGCAGACTGGAAAGGACACAAAAAAAACTCGAGAAAAACCTTTTCCAGCTAGTACACAAACACACACGCACGCACACTTCTTGCTTGTGCATGTGTGTGTTTGATAAGCCCGCGAGTGTTTGCAGAGGAAATTGGATGGATTGATTCCTGGGAGCTGACGTCGTCGTCGGTCGTCCTCCGGTTTTAGCCTAGTCTTTGGTTTCTTCTCTCCATAGTTGGCACTTGGCACGGGACAGCAAGTACGGCCCACTTACATGCGCACAAACACATACACGGCCAGGCAAACAACGTACACATGGAAAAGGCGTGCACGACATGAACACATACAGTTAAACGCGTGGTGCTTCTGATGACACGATACTACAGTAGAAGGACAACTGCAAGGAAACATCTGGGACTGACAAGATGAGTGTTTTTGAATGGGGATAGTAATGTTTAAAGTCAGGAATTCGTTGAAGATAACAAAAATGACGTAACCTTGAAAATATCTAATATAAAGTTTGAAACGAATAACCAGATCTAAAAGAATTCGGCCATCTATTAGAAACTTTGAGAACCCATTCAAAAGCTCTGCACTGAAAGCTCCAGCGATGTATTCGCGGAAGCTTTCAAGATTGTGCAAAAGATGTCGCTTTTTTGTATAAACCAAATTTTTTTTTCAAGCAGAACTTTTGAAGGACTTCATCAAACATTATAATTTTCTAAACGGACTTATGGGACCCCAAATCGGAAAGAATGGAACAATCCCGGACAAAATCGGTTCAGCCAATGCCGAGAAAATCGAGTAAAAAAAATCATGTAAAATTTCAATGTAACAAGAGAACCCAGCAAACTTTTCCTAACCAACCCGGCAAAGTAATTTGAATAGCAATTTTGGAGTTTTTTTTTTGCGTTTTGAAGGCATCGAATCCCAGAACCAACAGGAAGCAATTCGTGCGGTTTCAACAACGACCAAAAGAGACACCCTCCGGGGATGATTTGACACACAGTCGTCGTCGCGAGTGTTGTCGTGTCGGATCCGGATGGGAACCATTCCGAACATGGCTGGGATCCGCCAACAAGGATTCATGGAAATGAACCGAATTTGTGTGTGCGATGGTAACGAGTTGTTCGGTATAATCAATATTTGCCCATATCTCCAAACCGTTTCATTGGTGTGTACTTTTGGAAGTGTTTGTGTATGTGTGAAGGAATGTATTTACATATCAAAAAGTAACGTTCAGATTGATTACAAGCAATTTGAGGTTAGAAAAAAGTTTAAAATCATCTGTTGGACTGAAAAAGTAAAAATAAAAAAAATGTTCTTTATTATTAAGTTCTACTATAAAATTCATAAATTTTGGTAGTAAAGCTTAAAACATTAAAAATATACTTTTTAAAAAGACCACAAAAAACCAACCAGGTTCTACTTCATCCAAGGAACGAATTGCGAAACCCCCTGGGAATGAACGATGAGCGAACATCCTGTCACACGTCCATAACGACACAACTTCAGGCTTCAATACCCAAGTAACATTTTAGGCTTTATCAAAGCTGTCACAACCGCTATAAAACCTATCAGCCAAAACCAACATTAAAACCCCTAAGTCGTAACAAACTCCCCAGAACCTTGATAAACCCCACTTAAAACCCAAAAGGACCTCCGCAAAAGGTTGTTACGGCCTATTTATAAAACCTACATAGGAGTTCAAGGCTTTACAACTGAATCCTAACAACATCCTCAAAGCCTTGATAAAACCTTTGTTAAAACCTAGTCAGGAGTTATGGAAAAATGACATTTCATACGTCTTCAAACGTCTTATGCCAAATAGGTTTTATTTTGGCAAAAATAAGTCTTGCCAAATGAAATTATGGAGATGGTTGTCAAAAATGGCGATGATAAATAATAGATATTAGAGGTAATCCAAATAATTTGAAAGCTTATTTCTCACAATTGATGCCTCAAATTCAGCTGCGGTTGAAATTTTATCGATAAATGTAGGGGAGATAGAGCCAAAAAATACAACTCGCTTCATCAAAAATCTATATTTTGTAATCACAGTGTTTAATGTTAAAAAATTTTTATTGCAATTCTTTGAAAAAAATGTTCAAAATATTTTCAAACATCTATCGTTATATAAATCATACCAGAAATTCAGCATAAATGTGTGTTTCCATCAAATTTAAATCAAATTTTTCAGTTTTCTATTTTTTCAATCAAGATGGCGGTCAATCAAATTCAATCAGAGCACGCGTTTAGTGCCATATTTATGCACTGCTATTTGGCCGCGATAAATGCTCTCTAAGGAGCTTATGGTTTTAAGTGAGCTTTTTACATGCCTACTGGCACTTGACAGCTACAACACCCTAAGTTTTAACAAAGCATGCGATAAAACCGTTTGGCATGGCATTGCCATCTGGTTTTCAAGCCTCTATTAAAACTTTCATAAAACCTTATTGAAAGCCAGTCGGCTTTTATTTCCACCCGGTTTTATGTCCGAGGCATAAAACCCTGTTAGAACCTATTAATTAGCTCTTGCTTGTTGGTTGCGGTGAATGCCCAAATAAAACTATTAGGCAATCAAGATGCTACAATAAACCTTTAATAAAACTTGGTGGTGGCTAGTTGGTTTAAAAATGTTACTTGGGTATGGCCCTCCAACGACGGATGGATGACGACGAATTGTTCAACTGGAAATACACCACACAATGCACAATGCTGCGGCGTGCTCATCCATCACACCATCGTTATTTACAAATAACCACCACAAACATCAACTGCTGACCTGGAAGCAGCAAAAATCAACAGCCTCTACAACTTTGCTTCAATGGTTTAATTCAATAGGTGAAAGTTCATCGGAACTTTAAATTTGTTTAAATTATACAATTTAAAAATTTTACTGGTGGAATCGAATTTTCCATAAAAATATCAAGAAACAAGAAACAAGAAACAAGAAACAAGAAACAAGAAACAAGAAACAAGAAACAAGAAACAAGAAACAAGAAACAAGAAACAAGAAACAAGAAACAAGAAACAAGAAACAAGAAACAAGAAACAAGAAACAAGAAACAAGAAACAAGAAACAAGAAACAAGAAACAAGAAACAAGAAACAAGAAACAAGAAACAAGAAACAAGAAACAAGAAACAAGAAACAAGAAACAAGAAACAAGAAACAAGAAACAAGAAACAAGAAACAAGAAACAAGAAACAAGAAACAAGAAACAAGAAACAAGAAACAAGAAACAAGAAACAAGAAACAAGAAACAAGAAACAAGAAACAAGAAACAAGAAACAAGAAACAAGAAACAAGAAACAAGAAACAAGAAACAAGAAACAAGAAACAAGAAACAAGAAACAAGAAACAAGAAACAAGAAACAAGAAACAAGAAACAAGAAACAAGAAACAAGAAACAAGAAACAAGAAACAAGAAACAAGAAACAAGAAACAAGAAACAAGAAACAAGAAACAAGAAACAAGAAACAAGAAACAAGAAACAAGAAACAAGAAACAAGAAACAAGAAACAATCGCAAAATTTTAACCCTGAAAAAGATAACATTCACGTAATATTTATTTAAAATGTCTAAAATTACCAATTTTAAATTATTTTAAATTATTGGATACCATGAATCATAAAATTGTGTATTGCAAATTAAAAATCCATACTGGTTGCATCACATTCAAGAAACAAAACCAGGTCATAGCATCACAAAATGTGTTTATGCAAACTAGCAACTCTGCAGCTTGGTGCAACTTTCCAACTGTTGTTGACAACATGCCACCAAGATGAAATGTCACTCCTGCATTTGATTTTGTTCTTTCGTGGGATGTTGCATATTTCCAAATTTTGGGACGCTTGTTCCAAAGCAGAAGAAGTTTGTTGAAAATTAATTTGTGTTCTTGAAACCATAGAAATTTTTGATTCAGTATTCTATTTGATTGTTAGAACAAACAATCTCTTTCAAATTGATACACTCAAATCAAAATTTTCCCAAGAATCGCGCGACAAACACTGCAATTTATTCATTGTTTTGATCTGATTTCCATGCTCCGATTTTGCATGTGTTTGTGATTTATTGCCAAGTACAACAGAGTCGTTAAAAGCAATCATAAATTATTGATTACCTATACCGTCGTTTTCAGCAAATCCACACTGCCCGAACCCAAGTTGGGTCGATTTGGCTTATCTGGGTCGGGAAAATTTATTCACCCGAGCCCCCACAACACAATTTTCAACAACCTAGCGCGGGCCAGGTAATAGTGCTTGCTTTAAAAATTAATGAATAATAATGCGTAGTGTGTGCTCCCATCATACATAATGCACAAAACACATGCAAAATGGAAAATATATTCATAAACACAGGCCAGCCCCTGAGCAGTGAGACTGTGTTGCAGCAAATCTCTTTTCCGGCGGAACCCCACCCCAGGACTGTCCTCCATCGCTGGTTCGTAAAATTTTAATGGTCATGTTTATCAATTTTATGATAATACACAACGACAATGACAACAACAGCAGCAGCACTGGCTGGGTTGGACAATGTGTGTCGATTTTGCACATTATTTTTATCATTTTCCACATGGCAATAAAATTGCATACATTTGAAAATAATCTACCCACTTTTCGCACCACCACCATCCTCTGCGACAAACACTTCCTCTTTTATGGCATTATTGCTGAGTGTGTTGATCTCACTTTTTAATCCGTGTGCCGATAAGAGCAGCTGGGTAATATTTGCATCTTTTAAAGAAAGGGGAATATCTCAATAATCGTGTAATTTTTTTTTGTTGAAAATAAAGATCATTAAAATGGAATTTTCATTCTAATGCATATGAGCAGATAATTTTAGTATAAAAAAAACTGTGTGAAAACAATGGGAAAAGCGCTATATTTTTAACACATTTCACACATTTTTCCATAGCCAGAAAAAATATTTTAAAAAATAAAAATATACGGGTAATTCTCTACCAACTCACACGAAACCGGGAAAAGTTGCCCCGACCTCTCTTTGATTTGTGTGAAACTTTGTCCTAGGGATAACTTTTGTCCCTGATCTTGAATCCGAGGTTCGTTTTTTGATATCTCGTGACGGAGGGGCGATACGACCCCTTTAAGTTTTGAACATGCAAAAAAGAGGTGTTTTCCAATAATTTGCAGTCTGGAACGGTGATGAGATAGAAATTTGGTGTTAAAGGGACTTTTATGTATAATTAGACGCCCGATTCAATTACGTACCCAGTATTCCGAAAAAAACGTATTTTTCATTGAAAAAAAAAACACTAAATTCCTATTTTCCGTTTTTGTATGAGATGGCGAAGAATTACCCCTCTAGAATTTCACAATTTTATTAGATTTTTTTTAATTTTGTTTTTTTTATTCAGATAAAATTTTGTCCATGCCTTCCTAATGTTAAAATAAGCCATTTTGCATCATTGGATTTTTTCATAAAAGTATCCATATAATTTTGCGACCTGAGCATGTGAATGTTCGAAAATCTGTATTTTGAGAAGAGATTTTCTAATCGATTTCGATTAGAAAAATTTCAAAATTTAAAAATTTTGTCCGTTATTTGAGAATGTCACAAATAGTGTTTTTTTTTTGTCTTTTCAAAAAGTTATTCTTGATTCTAAAAATTGAAATTATTTTACAGTATTTTTTTTTATTATTCTGCATCAAACTACACAGTCGTAAGGACAGAAAATACCGAAATTTCCTGAGATTATTACTATCTCTTTTTTTTTGCGCCGAAAGGGGCAATTGTGCTTCATCAGTTTGTAAATATCATTATCCTAACAAATTTGGCATATGGGTCATTCCATCTCAAGCGGAACAGCATTTGAAAATTACCCTCTCCGATCCTGCTCAAATTTGGCAGAGCTGTTGATACTATCAAAACATGCAAGAATCCCGAATTTCATCCAAATCGGACCACCCCCTTCATTTTTGTACCTCCCCAAAAAATCAACTTTTTGGCGATTTTTGACCAAACCTCCTAGTTTCAAACGGCGATAGCTCAGGAACCACAAATCTTAGAAGGTCGGTCTTAGACTCAATTTTGAAGGAAATTGGACGTAAAATCCATTTCCGTAATCAAAATTTTGATTAATTAATTTTTTCTACATGTATTGCGCAATTGAAAACTTTAAACGGCCGTATCTCAAAACACCCCAACTTATTTTTTTGATTTGACCTCACCATCGTGTTCCCCGGCCAATTTTACATAAGAATCACTTATCGACAGAAATGAATATTTTTCGTTCCAGAGATATCGAATTTTAAAGTTTTGGGTTTCCGAGATTACCTACATGAGCTTCATTTGCCGCATCTGCTAGAAGCACACAGGTGGGCTGATCAATAACTACTACCTGGCCATTTATTGAAATGATATTTCATCATAAATAATTTTTACCAAATTGGGCAAAAATTAACTGTATAACACTGTAGGAAACTGAAGTTTAATCGCGAATGTGTATCTGCTAAAAAAAATTAAGTGAATTTCTGTGCTAACCCATAGGACAGAGCAATAACGACACACAGTAAAGGGCAGAATTGGATTCCGACGGAGCGAGCAGGAAAATGCAATTAATCTTGTTAGTAACACTGAACAATAAGTGCACGATACTTTATTGAATAAAAAATATGAATTAAAATGAATAAAATTTGTTGATACGTTGTACTCTAATGAAGGACGATCACAAGGAGTAGAAAAAGGATTTCTCATCGGGCTACCTACGTTGGAGCCAGCCATTACGCAGTTTTAGTGCTCCGTACATTTTTCGAATTTTTCACGCCGCGGGTGAAGTGTTTCTTCGCGAACTTGCCGCCCGGAGATGCCCAAGCGTGGCGCTAGGCATGGCAACTCGAGTGCAGCACCGGGGACCTCGCGGAACCCGTCTCCTGGCCGGATTACTAAAATCAATCCGGCCAATAGTCAACTCAAGCCTTCCACCGCGGCGACAGCATTGGATGGCATCGACAAAACAAAGCTTCATCCACACTATCGGAGCCCGTAACAGCTACGTGTGAAGACCGCTAAGGCAGGCCGGCAGGCCTCCGGCGTCCCCTCCGTCACCCCCGTCCCCACACGCAACGAGTTCGAGCCGCTGAGTGGTGACGATGAGGACAATGAAGACGACTGCAGCACCAGCAGTAGTGACGACGACGACGACGACGAGCCAGTACGCGCGTCGAAGAAAGAAACCAACAGCAAAACTGCGGCGAAGGAAAGAAGACCTCCGCCGATATTTGTCGTCGACACGTTAGCTGATCGTGTGGATGAGCTATTGGAGGGTCAAACCTACTGTTTGAAGATCGGTAAGAAGAATGTGCAAGTGATCACGTTGCTCAGAGCAAATTTCGATAAAGTGTTGATGGTCCTGAAAACACACAACGTGAAATTCTTCACATTTGACCCGGCTGAAACAGTGCCGACAAAAATAGTACTGCAAGGCTATATGGATCGGCCAGTGGACCAATTGGCTGAACACCTTGCGGACGCTAAAGTTCACCCCCGAGACATCAAGGTGCTCTCAAGAACGACCACGGTGACGGGTACCCACGTGCTGTACCTACTTTACTTCGACCGTGGTACCGTCAAGCTTCAGGACCTCCGGCGGATAAAAACGTTGGATGGCTTCTGGGTGACTTGGAGGTACTTTTCTAAGAACTCGACGGACGCAGCCCAATGCCACCGTTGTCAGCAATTCGGCCACGGCTCAAGCAACTGCAACCTCCAACCGCGCTGCGTTAAGTGCGGTGAAATGCATTTCACGGAGAAGTGCAAACTTCCCCAGAAAGCAAGGCTGAGTGAAAGCGACGCTCAGCAGCAACGGTCTCGTGTCAAGTGCGCGAACTGCGATGGCAACCATACAGCAAACTTCCGCGGCTGTGCCGCGAGAAAGGCCTACCTCGAGGAGCAGGCTAAGAAGAAATAGAAACATCCAGCGACCCGGCCACCTCCGAGATCAAGACCAACCGTTCCTGCAGCTGGACAAGGCGCGGCTGACCGGAATATTCCAGCGTTTCCTCCCGGCTGGGGAGGTTCTTACGCAAGCGTGACCGCGGCGAGCGGTGGTACGGTTCCGGAACAAGCAGCGGTGTCTGGAGATGATCTCTTTACCCTGCCAGAGTTTTTCGCTCTCGGGGAAATGTTAACCTGTTTTCGTGCCTGCCGTAACAAGGCAGAACAGTTCATGGCTCTGGGAGAGCTCATGATTAAATTCGTGTACAATGGATAAGCTGCCTCGTGCAGCGCTGTTCTTCGACGTCAAAAGACAAAATCATTCTGTGATCTAGCTTTAAGTTTTCCTCTAACTATCCCCTTTCTATAGTAATTGTGTAGGTTTTTTTGAAGAACTTTTTCCTACTTTTGATTATCCCTTTAGTAATGTACAATTGTGTCACTAGACAAATTATATTAACACATAGCTGAAAGGATCTCCAAAACTCTATTATGCTTAATAGTTAAACACATTGTGAATTGATTATCTACCTAATAAAAACTAAATTGAATTGAAAAAAAAAGGATTTCTGGAAAGTATAAAACTGAAAAATGTAAGAAAATCACAAAGTTTGATCTGCTGCAAAGCGGCTAATTCCCCAAAATTAGAAGCGATGATTTCGACACCCTCCGAGCACAATACAACTGCTGTCCTCACGAATAAAGTTTTTTTTGATTAAATGTAACTTGACCAAAATCATCTTTTAATCAAATGGAGCTGGCTCACAATATAAAAATTGATTTAATATGATCAATCTTTTGAACCATAAATCAGATTTGCCAAATTATGGTAAAGTGTCAATAATTAACTATAATTATAATAATAATAAAGCAGGTTTTGGGGTTTTTGCTGAGTGACACTATTTTGCTACCGCCCATGATAAAGGCCCTAGTCATGGCCTAGGAGGTACTCTAAAACGGTTAGCAACACGTAAACAACGGTGCATTCAAAATAACCCAATAAATATTCCTTTCACAAAAATAGATTGATCAAGGTAGGGGAACAGCATCTAATTCCAGCGTTCCTCTAATGTTGCCATATCAGCGCTTTGGCATTCAATTACAGCTGATTAAAAGCGTTTTCAACTGAAATCGAGTGATAAATAGCTCAATAAGAAGTTAACAAGCCAGTTTCTATCGAGTTTTGCATAATTTGTTGTTTAAATAGTGAAAATGAGTAAATTGGACGAAACTAGGAGCGAGGACTTAAGCTGCCAAACATACGAGAATTTCCCCTATGAGCCATTTGAATAAATATTTGCGTAAAATAAATTAAATCAATCATCTCCCAGAACACCAGGTAGCAGTTATTGATCAGCCGGCCTGTGTGCTTCTAGCAGATGCGGCAAATGAAGCTGATGTAGGTAATCTCGAAAACCCAAAACTTTAAAATTCGATATCTCTGGAACGAAACATATTCATTTCTGTCGATAAGTGATTCTTATGTAAAATTGGCCGGGGAACACGATGGTGAGGTCAAATCAACAAAATAAGTTGGGGTGTTTTGAGATACGGCCGTTTAAAGTTTTCAATTGCGCAATACAGGTAGAAAAAATTAATTAATCAAAATTTTGATCACGGAAATGGATTTTACGTCCAATTTCCTTCAAAATTGAGTCTAAGACCGACCTTCTAAGATTTGTGGTTCCTGAGCTATCGCCGTTTGAAACTAGGAGGTTTGGTCAAAAATCGCCAAAAAGTCGATTTTTTGGGGAGGTACAAAAATGGAGGGGGTGGTCCGATTTGGATGAAATTTGGGATTCTTGCATGTTTTGATAGTATCAACTCTGCCAAATATGAGCAGGATCGGAGAGGGTAATTTTCAAATTTGCATTTTTTCGTGCACAGTTGAGATGGAATGACCCATATGTCAACACAAAAAAAATGGTATGTATAAATTCAAAAATCTTTTGAAGGATATTTTGATCTACTTCGACAATGTTGTAGGTGAGGACTACACCTTAAAAAATTAAGCAAAAAAAAAATGAAAAGAGCATAAAATTAAAAAAAATACATTGAATATCGGACGTTAGTTCCCGTGATATGATCAAAAAACGAGGAAAAAATCATATTTTCTTTTTGCCTTCCTCACTGAGTTAAGGCTATAATCCTGCTATAAAATTGAACTTTTTATTAAAAGCTCGAAAACCCTCCTTGATGTATACATATCGACTCAGAATCGAAAACTGAACAAATGTTTGTGTGTATGTGTCACTCAGTTTTCTCAGCACTGGCTGAACCGATTTTGACCAAACCAGTCGCATTCGACTTGGTTTAGAGTCACACACGGTGCTATTGAATTGTTTGATGTTTCGATAAGAAGTTCAAAAGTAATGTATAAAAATGTGTTTTCGCATATTTTCGGAAGTTGAATAAATGGCAGTAAACTGAACCAAACATCATCATGTTATACATCGTTAGTTAGGTAATTGAAAGACCTTTCCAACGAGTCTAAAATATTGAAGATCTGGCAACCCTGTCTCGAGTTCTGACCACCTAAGTGATATTTATGTACTTTTTTGTAGCCGGATCTCACTTAAATGTATATAAACAATGTCCGGATCCCATCGTTGGTAAGGTAATCGAAATACCTTTCCAACGAGTCCAAAACATTGAAGATCTGGCAACCCTGTCGCAAGCTATGACCACTTATGATGCCACTTATGAGCCCTTGAGTGATTTGTGTCCAAACCCATCATATCACATATCACCCATTGTTGGAAAAGAGTGAGGAAGGCACCAACCACATGGGTGGATTAAGTTAGTTTTTTTATCTTTGCGTGGCCATATCTCAACACCTCTCATCTTTGGAAATCACTTTTCAGTGACAAAAAGTTAATGTTAAAAATCAGCATACAAAAGTTTCAATACATATTTTTTTCGGTTTCTTCATCCATACCTACAACTTTGCCGAAAATCGATCCAAAAAAACAAGAGATACGGATTTTTGAAATTTTACATGTCATTTTCTGATGGGCAAACGCAAGGCAAAAAAAATTGGCAACAAACTTTGGAAAAGATTTAGTAGAAAAAATCAGAAAAAAGTGTTTAAACCATGAAATGTGAATTTAATTATGATAACCATACTTTTAATCATTTTTTTAACCAAAGATACACAGCTAAAAAGCTGCATGTAAAAGTGCTGGGTTTAAAATAAATGTTGCATTATTTTATGCAATTTTATGGAATTTTACGCCCTGAAATATGTAGCCCATCAGTATTGACCGAAATGTCAAGTATAAGCTTTTTCTTTACAGTTTTTTATCGGTTTGATGGCTGAGTGGGCTAAGGCGCCAGTCCTTACTGTTGGTGCTGAGTTTGAATCCCATCGGATGCAACTTTTTTTTGTGTTTGCAAAAATTGTACATGCAGTGTGTGATATTAAGTGTTTATTTTGACGAAGGTGATGTGCATTCTTTTGCATGCGGTTTTACCATCGGATTTTTTGCTGTGTATTGTTAGACTTAATTGTGCCATTTGCATTATCATCCTAGGCTTAGTGAATTTTAACGCTAAAAAATGCAATTTTGAAGGGGAGCACTATCAGTTTTTTGTATACATAATTTATTACACATAATGAATCATTTGTGGGAACTAACAAAAAAAACCTACATATTCAAAAAACGTGCTGATTTTTTTAGATAAAACATAAAATTTAAGGACCAAATCATTTAACATTTAATGAACCGAGTTTTAAACTTCAATTTTCTTTTGAAATTCCACATTAAAAATGAAGTGGTACCCAAATCCCGAACAGACGCAGATAACTTGGGAATAACATAATTTGATATTTGAAAATATTAGACCAATAACATTTTATGTTATTTATAACAGGATTTGTTATTCGTCGTTATGATTTTTTTGTTATTGTAATAATATACTAATAACATTTTTAGTTAAGTATTCGAACAAATCTTTGTAATTCTTTTTCGTTATTTTAACAACTAATCCTTATTGGAGTTATACTTCCATAACAAAAAATGTTATTCCCAAGTTGTTTTGTCTTTTAATCAATATCAAACCAATAAAAAAAAAATTGTTATGATAACATAAACTGTTACTAAACTCTTATGCAAAAATGAATTTTTCAAGAAGATTCCATTACATTTTCTGTAATTTTAACAGTATTTGTCTGCTCAAGATGGTTTTAACATGAAATATAACTAGCATATTTAAAACCATCGGTTGTTTAAAAAAATGGCAAAAATGGTTTTAACAAAAAATACCTTAAAAAAACTTTGCCAACCTGTACATGTAAATTTTACTAATATTCATAATAATTTTAAACGAAATTTCCAGTCTATGGTTTCAAAACTCAAAATTTTAAAAATTATTTAAAAATACTGAAATAAACAAAGTACAATGTTTGCAACCGACTGTACCATTTTTTTTCTTTAATGAAGATTTAGATTTTTAGCAATCAAATTGTTTGAAGGGAGAGTATATGGCTCTTTAAATTCAATGAAGATATTAAAATATTTTTTATTAGAAGTGATTTTTTAAGATTTCTTGGTTTATTCAATATGAATACTATTTGCTGGACCTAGTAATTTCAAAGAGTTCATTTCATTTGATAGAATTTATTCGAAAACAGCCCATCACTTTCCCACACTGCCTGGCTGGTAATCCTTTCCTCTCCAGAAAAAAATCCACAGCTGACGCCATTACATCACCATCATCATCCGTTTGAGGACGCACCGCCGCGCCGTGCCACGTGCCATCAAGCACGTGGCAAGCTCATCAATTTCCGCAGCCAGCCAGGGTCCAGCGCCAAAGTGAGTTGGTCGTTCTTTGTCTTCTGGTGGCGATGATGGAGAGCTTTCTGGTTCTGGTTGGGTTGGCTGGGTATTCCCAAGCTTTTTTTTTTGTTGTGAGAAGTGATCCGCACTGTTTTCGACATGATTTTGACAAATTAAAACAGGCTTTATTAATGACCGGCCATATTTCTTTTGCGAGATGTCTTTCCTCGCGTTGTCTGTGTTACCACTTATGTTCTGGAGTGTGTCCCTTCGGATGGGTTGTGGGCTGGGAGTAAACTATGACGATGAAAGCACACCCACGTTCAACGACCCGGAGCTTAATCAGAGCTTTATGAAAAGTGGAAATGTAAGTCTTTCGCATTTTTCACTTGCTGGAGAAGGATGATAGCGCACGCGATGTCATTAGTGCGATTCCGTCGTCAAACATTATCCCTGCGGGGAAACGTGACTTGGAAGATTCTATCTCTTAAACTTAAAGTTGAGAAAATTCTTCAACTTCAAAGTTTTAGAACACATAATTCAATTTTAAACTTCCAACCTACGATCTTCCCCCCACACAATGATTTACTTCTCAAAAATAACCGCAAAAGTAACAACACAGAACACGAGAGAGACTGATCGTCGCCAGACTCAAGGCAAACACGTCTGGGGCGCAAAGCCTTTCGCGACGACCCCCGTCCCATCATGCTCGCGGTGCCGGGTTGTTGCCACCACCGCCAAGGGTCCTCTCCTATCGAGAGTCTATAGACATCGCGGCGGTTGTTCTCCTCTTACATCAGCGTGCAACCACTTCTTACAGTCAGTTTCGTGGAGGTAGATTGAACGGTTTCTGTTTACGTTGTTGAACAAAGGTTTTATACCCGTTTTAAAAACTTCTGTGAAACTCTTGTGTAACTTTTATGAAACAGAGTTTCTACAAAGATTTTAAAAGCGACTCTTCATGAAAAAATCAGTTACATTGAACAAATCCAACTGAATTAAAGAAGTTGCTCAAGTTTAAAAATTTAACCACTGTAGAACAAATTATATTAAAAGTTTCATTTTCAGCGTAACAAGTTTAGCAACTGAGTGTACTCGGTGGGACCCAAAGTGACACTTGTTTTCCATTACGACACCGACGACCGCGTCCCTCGAACTTTCCGTCAAAAACTCCAGCAAGTGGGAGCGCTGTGAGTGGGAGTTTTCGGAACAAGTATTTGGCGTTGTGGTTGCCATAAACCATCGCCAGAGACCGGCAGCAGCGCACGATGACACGATGGAAAAAGATTAATCATACCCCCCCCCCCCCCCTCCTCCCTTTGCCCCGTTGTTACTAAAAGCCCTCTCGCGTGGTTCAGCCGGATTGGTTTTGGTTGAAGAAGGTCCAAGAGCAACCACGCCGAAACCTAACCTAGAAAATGAACCCTCTCTCTCCGCTTCTTGAGGTTACCCGGGAGCAATCCGGTCCGAGCAGGGAAGGAGGAGATGTCATTTACTGAATGACTGAATCGCTTGGAGAAGAAGAAGTCGGTGCAGGTTCCAGAAGTTGCAAAAGCAGGTAGGGTCATTCGGCAACGAGAGTTTTGAATAATAGCTTGTTTTTATGTTATTTATGACCTCAAAATAATTATTTTAAATATTAAAAATTATTCATTTGAAAAGTTGTGCAACTGAAATTTTTCGAAGTTTATCAATCAATTTAAATTTTAATAACATTTCGAAGAAATTTTAAAATATTTGTTATGGTAGTTGATCTTAATCAACAGAATCATCTTTAATTGAAATTCAAGCATCATCAAATTAGGTAATCCCTATGTTGCTATTTTTTTTTTCTTTTTGAATGTAAGGCCGTTGCAAATATTTTTTGAAGTTTATGTTCCTTGACTCTGACCAAAGTCGAGGGGGGGGGGGGGTTGGGTGGTTCATGGATATATGGTAGTTGATCTTAATCAACAGAATCATCTTTAATTGAAATTCAAGCATCATGGAATCAGGTGATCCCTATGTTGCTATTTTTTTCTTTTTGGATGTAAGGCCGTTGCAAATATTTTTTGAAGTTTATGTCCCTCGACTCTGACCAAAGTCAAGGGGGGTGGGGTACATTGGAGAAATCAAAACATTTTTAAACATGCCCAAACATGCTAAAGATGATTATCAATGCAGAAAAATGCATTTTAGATTGTTTTCAGTAGAGTAGACTTCTGTTTTCATGGAATTTTTTAAAAAAATATTTGGGATAATATTTTTTTCCCCCTGATTTTTCAGACCAATTTTGAAGGGGTGGGACATAAATTTTTAAAAATATTTGCAACAGCCTAAACGTTGAAAAATATGAAAATGAAATGTTCTCACTTTCATAATATTCTTTTGTTGTCATGGTTCCGTACTTTTTTCATATTATTCTGTTTATGAAAAATAATCAGAATATTTGCAAAAATACGTATTTTAGCAAAATACAAAAAAAAATTCTGTTTCTGGTAACGGTTTTGAATTCCTGGAATTCATAATTTATTTGGATAGTAGTTCTTTTTTTTCTTTTTAATATTAAAAAAAAATAAAATATTGTATTTTTTTTTTAAATAAGCAAATTTTAAATTTTTCAAATGATCTTAAATTTCTCAAACCTACCTTTTCGATTAATTGATAATTCGGTTATTTCGGAAATGATCCTAAATTTCTCATGCATTTTGATAGCAAAAGCAGTTTATTTTTTATTAATTACTTAAACATATCAAATTTAAATTTTTTGCAATATGGCTATCAATCATCCTGTTCATAAAAAGTAATCAAAATATTAACAAATCTACGTTTTTTGAAAAAAAAATTAATCAAATTTTATGTTACTCCAAAACTGGTTTAAAATGAATGGAAATTGTTCATTGATTGGGATAGTAATTGCTATTTTTCAAACTGAAGTATTCTTTTTTAAAAATACGCAAATTTTAAGTTAATGCAATATGGTTATCAAGTGATTGTAAATTTTTCCTAAATTTGGATTTTTAAATACTTAAATATTTGACAAAATGACACATTTAAGAAATATACTCAATTTTATTATTTTTTGCAATAAAAGTAATACTGATTTTTTAAATATTTCGTCACTATTCCTTTTATTTAAAACACAAAAAAACGCAAAGTGAATCTTTCCGAAAAAAATACTCAGGTTATAAGCTTTGTAAAAATAAAAAAGAATTTTGAAGTTTTTGCAATAAGGGTATCAAATGGTCGGAATTGTCTCAAACATTTACAAAAAATTCAGATTTTTAAAAAATACTACAAAAATCACAAAACTACGAGTTTTTAAAAACACTCAAATTTGCAGTTTATCAACCATCGAAATAAATAGCTTTCTTTAAATACAGAAAAATCACAAAATTATGTATTTCCAAATTTCTAACATTACAAACTTTGCAAAAAAAAACCATACTTTTATTGAAAAAAAAGAGTTAAATTTGATGTTTTTGAGATAAAGGTATCAAATGACTGACAATTTCTTAAACGTATTAATGCATATCAGATTTTTTTTAAATGTTAGTTTTGAAGCTTTTGCAATATGATGATGGAAATTTTATATACATTTCGATGGTTGTAGCAGATTTTTTTTGAAAGTGCTTTGAAAAAATCCCAAAACTACGTATTTAAAAAAAAAACTTAATTTTCAAGTTTGTGCAATGTGAACATCAAGTGATCGATTTTTTTTAATAAATTTCGATAGGAATAGTATCATTTAAAATACAAAAAAAAAACACAAAACTACATATTTTCAATACAAACTACTCAAATTATAAACTTTTGCATTAAAACTTAAATTTTCTAAATAAAATGGAATTTGAATGATTTGCAATACGGGTATTACATGCTCGGAAATTTTTTCTAATTTCGGATGGGATTACCCGTAAATCAAAAAATTTACATATTTTAAATACAAATTTCTAAAATTATAATTTTTTGCCGTAAAACTAAAATTTATGAAAAAAAAACTTCAACTTGAAGTTATTGCAATAAAGAAATAAAATAAGGAATTGGAATGAAACAATTTCTTGAAAACATAAAAAAAAATCACAAGACTACACTTAATAAATCACAAAACTACATATTTAAAAGAAACCTAATTTAAAATTTCTGGAATATGAATATTGAGTGATTGGATTTTTTTTAATAAATTAGGATAGGAATAGCATCTTACAAAAATCAAAAATCAAAAATCAAATTATTCGCTCTACAGCATTGCCTTGGCGTTCTCGATTGCGAGATTCCTACTCGAAACTAGGTGTCCGAAGGCTTGATTGTTGAGGCAATTGCAAACCTCTTTTTACACCTTAGCTTCCATCCACCCCGGGATTCGAACTGACGACCTTTGGATTGTTAGTCCAACTGCCTACCAGCGACTCCACCGAGGCAGGACCCAGAGAGACGACTCCTACACCTGGACTGAGCTAACGACCTAACCTTTTTTAGGTTAGTCCGGGACCAACATTTACTTCCCTTCCGACGGAAGGCGTGATCAGACAAATCTCGTCTCGAAAAATGCCACCGGGACCGTCTGGGATCGAACCCAGGCCGACTGGGTGAGAGGCAATCACGCTTACCCCTACACCACGGTCCCGACATCTTACTAGTAAGTACAAAAAAAACTACGTATTTTTAATACAAATTATTCAAATTATAAACTTTCGCAACAAAACTACAATTTTCAGAGAAAAAAAAACTTTTGAAACTTTTGCAATATGGGTTAAAAATTTCCGATTTTTTTATTAATTTCGGTAAGAATTACCCAAAAATCTAAAAAACTATGTATTTTCAATACAAACTACTCAATTAATAAACTTTTCTAAAATTTGAATTTGTAACGTTTCGATGCCAATACCAGATTTCTGCAAAAAAAAATCAGACACCACTTTTATAAAAATAATATTATCCAAAGTTTCGATTATCCGAAGGTTTGTATGGGACTTCGGATAATCGAATCACGGGCAATTTTTTTTTTCTTTTTCTTGTTTTAAACATCAAATTCGAGTTCTGCGACCCCATTTCAGTCAAATTTGAATAGTTGATAGCTTATTAAATAATAAAATGCATTTTTTTCTACATTTCGAAACCGCCATATTGGCCGCCATCTTGGATTTTAAAAATGTAAATCATTTTAGCGTAGTTTAGGGGTCATACTTAAGCTCGACAATCAAAAATAAGACAGCGATTTTTTTTTCTTGATTCGATTATCCGAAGTTTCGATTATCCGAAGTGAAATTTTTCCAAGGCTTTCGGATAATCGAGTCTGGACTGTATGGATTTTAAATGATCGCAAATTTCTTATACAGTTCGATGCTGATAGCAGATTCTTTGTAAACGCTTTGAAAAAATCACAAAACTACATGTTTTCTAAAACTACTTAACTTTGAATCATAAATTTCTTATACATTGCGATAGAAAGTATGTTTGCATAACTAAACCTTAAAAAAAAAACTAACAATAACTAACAAATTTTCATCTTATAAGGCTGGTGCAAATTTTATTTATAGTTTTTGTCTCCCCCTTCAAATTTGACCCGAAAAATCAGGGGGCAGAAAATTATTTTTTCAAAAAACTTCTAATTCTTTTTGAATATTTGAAAATTTCTTACATTTTTTTTGAAACTAATGATTTCATAACAACTGAACTAGTGTAAAATGCACTTTAAAACACTTTTTTCAAGAAAATGTTGAAACTATGGCTTGTTGTTTCAATATTTATAGCTTTTTTTTGCCTTGGCTTAATTTGATTCTTCTCGTAAAATGTTGGTGAAATAAAGATGTTATGTTTCGATAATTCGAAAACAAGTCACCTAAAATTCAAAATTATATGATAAAAATAAAGTCAAAATATGGCATGAGCTATGACCACATTCTACACAAGTTTATGAATGGTCCAATATTTTTTTTTAAATCGGAAATATAAATATAAAATAAATGAACTTGAAAATTTATTTTGAAAGTGATTGTAAAGTAGTGCAATACCAATTTTTTATTTTTCTTGCAATGAATTTTTAAATCACTCCATCGCCAAAACTGTCCTCTAATTTCGTCTCAAACACCACAAGTAAAGCAAAAACACGGTCCCAACTTCGAGAGCCTGCCTGCCAGAGTTCCAATGATGGCCAGGACCAAATCCGCCCAAGGCGGAATCTACAGTCCCTTTTTCTTGTTTTTTTTTTTTTGAGAATCTTCTTCTCCGTTCACTTTTCGGGGTCGAGCTGAGGTTGACTCCGCGGTTTTGTCGCAACGCAGGCAGGCGAGTCCAAAGTGTTGGAATTTGAGATATTATCCGGTTGGCACTTGCTTTAAAAGGGTTGGGGAAGGGGGTTTTCGAAGGGGTTTGAGAGGGGCATTAATTCAAACTATCTCTTGTGCATGTTGGCGTGGGTGGCGCGTTGTCTTTCTGGTATGAGTTATTACAAGTGCTGCACTGCGACTGACATTGTGCCTGGGCCTGGGTGTTTTAGGCGGGCGCAATGCTGCAAAGGATGTTTTTGGATTTGATTAAGTACAACTCTGTTCGTGTTCTCTGGCGGTAATGAATTGTCTTGTTGAGCAGCGGTCCTTAAGGGGAAGCTAGGTTGACATTTTGCCTAATTGAATTGTTCAAATAAATTGGATTTTTTTTAATTCTTATAATAATAACTTACAACCTAATCATCGCAAAAAAGACAATTAATCTAACAGAACAGATGACCTTTCGATAGAACCTGCGCTTGAATGACTCTCAACACACACTGAAATTGGTTTCTATACTGTACTGTATGCACTTTTCGACAGGAATGCTCCATGGGAATGATAAATTACGGCCCGAGCCTGGTCGGACAGGTTCGACCCACCGGCTCTCTGATCACAGAGCGATGACGATGATGACACACAGAGGACGATACCAGCTGGCAAACGGCTCCCATGTTGGACCGCCCCCACATGATGTGGGAAAAACTCTAGCCTAACATTTGAAAATGGCTTTAACTTTAATAAATTTTAACAAATCTTTTTGGTAAAATTTACCAAAAAACCTTAAATTGAAAAATAAAACATTCAAGATAGCCCCTCCCAAAAACCCCACTCTAAAGCTGCACTTTAATTATTGAAACCCATCCAATTGAGGTTATATATTAGTGCAAGTGCTGTTCACCGAGTTCGCAAAGCGCACTCATTAGGGCGCGGGTGACCTGGAATAGCTACACAGCAGCAGCAGCATAGACATAGGCCTGGCCTGGTAGCGTTTTTGTGTGTTGATTGTGCCCCTCCCCCCTTGCAACCCCTCTCGCAACTTGTGCGTAATTGAAGTGATTACAACGTTATTAATAGTTTGTTTTTATCAGCTGCTACTGACGATGCGAGTGGTACCACCCAATGTGAGCTTGACTGCGGTAGGGCATGGGGGGAGAACAGCTTTGTTACATATTTGTCAAGGTTTTTATCTTCTTTTTTCAACTTAAAATATCACACAAAACAATTATCACAACCTTGATTTTTCTAGAACCAAAAATTTAAAACAAAATAAACATAAAAGGAGGTTTGCAAAAAGAAATATTTGTTAAACAAGTTAGTTAGGTAACTGAAAAAATAAGTTGGTAAATTATCTACAATATTCATAAAAAAAATCATTTTTATATTTTCAAATTTGGTTTTTCGTTCTTTAACATTGGAGAAAAAGTTGCTAAGATAGAGTAACGTCATCAGTAGGGTTAGTGATTTTTCGCGATTTCACGGAAGCCGCGTAATCCGTGAAAATCGCCCCAGGCCGTGAAATTTGGGAAATACCGTGAAATGCCGCGAAATTTGAATTATTCAATTGATAAATCGCTACTCAGTGCATTTAAGCTTTATTTTTTATTCAAACATTTTAAATGATTTTTAACAAGCAGTTTACAAATTAAAAAGTATTTCATACCAGATCTATAACTATTTTTTGAAGATGAATGAATGAATATCCAACAAAATGCAGATCGTTTTTTTATTCCACAAAATTAAAAAAAAAAGATTTTCAAAGAAGATCAATCAACACTTCTTTGAAAGCAAACGCAAAAAATTGCATTTTATTTTTTTTTTTTTGTTATATTTATTTTAATTGATGAACGATACTAAACAACGATAAACAAATTGCATTTAAATATTTTGAATATAAATTATGTGTTTCAATCCAATTGATTATTAAAATAATACATACGAGCAATTCTCTACCAAAACCAGAAATGGATTTTATTTGTATTTTTTGATTTGGATCAAAATTAGTGGGGGCCTTCCCTATGACCAAATAAGCTATTTTGCGTCATTGGTTCACCCATACAAGTCTTCATACAATTTTGGCTGCTGTCCATACAAAAATGGTATGTAAATATTCAAACAACTGTAACTTTTGAGTGATTTTTTGATCAATTTGGTGTCTTGTGCAAATATTTCGCTAAAATCAAACTTTCGGTGGCTATATCTTGAAAACGGCGCCCTTTATCAAAAAATCTGTTAGGTTCTTTTCAATTGCAAATTCAATTTTGCATTAAAAAATAATGTCAAATTTGTTTTTGCATGAAACTTCGATTTTTTTCCAAAAGTCACATTTTTTTCAAAAATTCATAACTCGGCGGCAGATTTTTTGACCATGTTTCTCTATGGCTCAAAAGTTGCGGATTGTTGTCCCCTAAAACATATAAAAAAAAAAATCTCGAAAATCATAAAATACGTATTTTGGGAAATTGAGTTTAAGTGAAAAAAAAGTTGATTAAAAAAATATGTACATTTCAACTGAAGACATTTATTCTATGAAATAATTATTATATGTTCATGTAAATGAAAACATTGTGTTTTTTTGTCATTTCGGTATTTTTAAATTCAATCCTGTTTTCTGAAAATATCTCAGATAAGTTACTTTGAAGCTAAAAAATCTAATTATTATTTTTACAGTAAGCTGTCCCAAAAAATATCCATCCAATCCAAAAAAATATTTTTCATTTTAAAAAATATCTTTTTCGAAGAAGAGTATCTGAATACATAGAATGAACTCGAATAGAAGATTCGAGTTCATACAAAAAATACATTTTCTACTTCAAATTTGGTGCTTTGTCTTTAAAAAAAATTACACATATTATTTTGACGAAACTTTTGACGATGTTTTTCGTAAAAAAAATTATTTATCTTACACAATGAAAAAACATTGTATTATGTTACGGTGTACGTACATCTTTTATGTCGGAAAAATATGTAATTTTACTTCTGAAAATGTGTAATTTTACCACTCGACCGTCTTTCTGGTGTAATGTCACATTTTCAGTCTAAATTGCAGTAAAATTATTGGATTGCACAGCTAAAAAAGTAGTGATCCAGCTGCGTGCAAAAATGTGGGACATATGTCGTAAGGAAGGTTATTTAATGTGGGTAATTCTCCGCCAACTCACACGAAATCGGAAAAAAATGTCCCGACTCCTTTCCGATTTGCATGAATCTTTGTCCTAAGGGCTATTTTTTGTCCCGAATCACGAATCCGAGCTCCATTTTTCGATATCTCGCGTAGGAGGGGCGATACGACGCCTTCCATTTTAACACATTTAAAAAAATACTTGTTTTTCAATGATTTGCAGCCTGAAATGGTGATGGTATGGACATTTTGTGTCGAAGGGCGATGGCGTGCTTTTTAATCAAGAAATTGATGTAAGGTTTTGGAATTATAATGTTAGAATGTCAATTAAGTAAAAATATTCGTATATTAGAAAAGAATCCAATAACATGAGAAACATTTTAAGGTTTAAAGTTTGTACGCACAAACAATTTTGTGAGTAGTGCGGTGCTTGTGGGACGCGAAGTCCTGTTTTTCGTGTTATTTTCCGTCTCTTTTGTGTCGCTATTCGAGTGCATGGGGTGATTGGCCATCATAATTAAATAATGGCATCAGTAGTGCGGTGCTTGTGGGGACGCGAAGTCCTGTTTTTTCGTGTTATTTTCCGTCTCTTTTGTGTCGCTGTTCGAGTGCAGAGTGCATAATTGGCAAAGGGAGCGCGTGGTCGTAAAAAATATTCGGAGTGAAAAGTGATTTTTTTTTGTGTGCCTTTTGTTTCGCATTTTTATCGTGTATTGTGTGCTGCGAGGAGAAGATTACCCTCTGAAAATGCAGCGTCATCAGTGCATAATTGGCAAAGGGAGCGCGTGGTCGTAAAAAATATGCGGAGTGAAAAGTGATTTCTTTTGTGATTTTCAAAGCCCTTCCTATATCATCGTTGATCGGAAGGCACGGCGTCGGGTGGATTGTGTTTAAATTTTTCGAATAAGGTTTAATTTTTTTTTTGCAGTGAAAAAGCCAATTCTATATAATGAACGAAAGACGCACTGACAATTAGCTCGTTGAGTTAATAGTGGAGCAAAATAACTGTGTGTGAGTGATTTTGTGTGTTAACCAGAAAGACCTTCCCATAGCATCGTTGCTCGGAAGGCTCGCCGACGGGTCTGTTATGAAAGTCCTCCCCATAGCGTCGTAGCTCGGGAGGCATCGAAAAGCCAATACCCTATCCTACTAACCCAAAAAAAAATAATCACGTGATGCTTGAAGGAGATGCTGTGGATTCAACGGTCTCAAGCGGTATCAACAAGTATATAGCGAAAAACTATGTGCTTGATGAGTCTGCAACTTCAAATATCGGACTAACATTCCTCCCTTTCGTTGAACTGCAGGCTTCTTGGGAGGGCGCCGGTATTGACTAATAAAGTCTGGGTCTTCAGGGGTTAAACAGCGAACGGATGGTTGGCTCCCACTGATCATTTTTGATTCATTGTTTAACTTCAGCTGATCTGTCAATAACGGAGTAGCAGCTCATTGGCAGTCAACCATACTCATGCTCATGCTCATGCTCATGTACGCACAAACAATTTTGTTTAATTTTTAAATTCCTAAAACTATCACACTTCAGTGTCCATCCAGTTAGTAGAAACCACTTCGCTTTAAATTTAAGCCTTCCCCAACCCAGTGAGTGTAAAACTAACAACTTTATCCATAATGCACACACGCACACACACACACACTTTCAAACAGTCAAGCACATTCCAATCACACGTACAGAGGCACACGTACGTGGTTTGTTTCCTCCCTCGAGAGGGTAGGGTAGGTGATGGTTTGGGGCTTTTCGAATTTAACAACGGCAACAGAAGCCAGTCGGCGCGCTATCTGGGCCAGAAATTCAATTATTTATGCAAATAGGCATAATTTGCTGGAAATAAAAGAGACACCCCTCGCAAGAGGAGGAAGGCGGAGTGGGTGGTCAGGGTGCAGAGCTTTTGTGCGAAACATAGATTGGGCCCTATTTCTGCCACCTGCTCTGCTCTGCACGTACGGGGCTTGCCCCGGGGGCAATTTAATTATTTGTTGGACTTGCCCCCGTCGAACCACTCTGTCCCTTTTTTAAATTTTGAGGACACTGTTGAAAAAATAAATTTAAAAACTTGAAAGACGTTATTCAACTATCATCATAAAATGTAGTCCTACGTCAACTTGATCTAAGTCCAACTTCAAATTTGATGTAGGCAGAATTTTTGATTTTAAATGTATGGTCCTACGTCCAACTGGCCCGAAAGCGGTTCTCAAACTCCCTCGATTCCGCTGGCAACACTGCACTGCACAGTAAGAAATATGTGTAAAATTTACATTCAAAAAATTTTATATCTAACGTTGGGCAAAAAAATAAGATTTTTTCCCAAATTTATGCATAATGGCATCTTTGAAGAAGAAAAAACACAAAAAAGACATATTTTTCAAACCTCCAGTTTTTTTTGTGGTGTGTGCCAACCTTTTGTGGAATGCATGCAGCGCTCCAGCAAAGCTAATTTGATCATGATTTGACCGCAACACCGGGTGCTGGTTATCGAGGCACTTGTCTCTTCAATCTCTAGCGCAAATGAATACACTATTTGACAATATTTGATAGATTAATTGGGCGGACGCTAATTGATTGTTTTGTGGGAGTTAAATGACCCGCGGGAAAAGCAACATGTTAATAGTTCATGGGATTAGTCTATTCTACATATTTCTTATTTAAAATAATTTTTAACATTCAACTTCAGCTTATTAAAGATAAAAAATTAATTAACACAAATGATGAAAATCCGCACCATGATTTGCAATTTTCCTTAAATAACCCAATAAAATCTATTGACGCATATTTTGCCTCAAATTGAAACCTCAAACAAAACCAAAATTATACAATTAACATCTAACTAATCAAAACTCCAACAAACACGAATATTGGGCCTCAGCAACAAGCAACTTTACGTGAAAAGCTGAAGTTGTTTGCTTCATTGTTTTGTTTCAATTAGCACAGTGTTATCTTTGGTTATAGACCAAATTAAAGACATTTTCCCTCATTTAACTGGATAAGAACTGAATTTTGTTAGCGTTTGATTGGCACTTTGTTTCCGGCACTTCTCAATTTATGAAAACCGGATATAGATGATGATATCATTTCATCTTTTGCAAAAAACAAATGTAGATTTAAGAAAAACTAAGGCAATTTAAGGTAGCAATAAACATCAAAATTTCAACTGAGAAAAATATAATCTGAAAACATAAAAAAAATAATAAAATTAAGTTTAAGTCTAAAGGACAAAATGTAGAAAGTGAGAGAAAAAATCTTTATTCAAACGTAACAAAATGTATTTTTCGTGTCATTTTTGAGTGCTCCCAAAACCGTTCAGGAAAAAGTTTGCTGATATAAAAATCCGAAATTTTGTTTCAGTAATATTTATTAAGCATTTCCAATTTATTTAATAGATTCTTTTGACCTATTTACTATAAAATTTATCAATGTCCTATATCAGTTTTTTGAAAGTTCATGAATTCTTTCAAATATTAAAAAAAATTGGTGGTTCTCTATGATTAGGACTTGTCGAAAAAAATAGCTGCACGGAAAAAACAGATTTTTTTATTTAACTTTTAAGGCTGGTATAAATTTTAATGAAAGTTTTTGTCTCCCCCTCCCCCCCCCCTCCCTTCAAAATTAGCCCAAAAAATAAGAGCGCAAAAAAAATATTTTTTCAAAATCTTCAAAATTTCAATAGAAATTGTAGTGTAATCAGCTGAAATCAATTTGAAATGCATTCCCCTGCGTTTAGAATCATTTTTAAGTTGATTTAAACATCTTTAGAATTTTTGAAAATTGTCGATACTAAAAGCATCGCAAAAAAAATTTGCCCTTACCCCCGTCGAACCCAGCCAGGGACAAAAACTTTAAAAAATATTTGCATCAGCCTTGTCTCTAAAATTTAAATTCCTCGTTTTTTCGAAGATTATTAGTACGTTTTAGAGAACTGAAAAGGACAGCTTCTGAGCCATAATGCGTTATGGTAAAGAAATCTGGTTTAGGTGATATGATTTTTTGACAAGAATCGTCTTTTTTGGGAGATATCGAAAACCTGGTCATAAAAGTTTTATAAATATTTTTTTTTTTTAAATCAAGTTAACAATCAAAAAGTACTTTACAATTTTTGCATTTTAAAAATACTTCTTGAAAGAAAAGCACACCTGAAAAAATATCTGTCAAAGGCTGAGAAATGTCCACTTTGGAACCTTGAAAATCAGGCAATAAGTTTCTGACAAACAGCCTCACAAAGAATTCGAATCGATGGAAATGTGTTTTTCTAAATGTTGCCTACTTATCCTGTGATTTTCCATTGACGATATCTCGGAAACTATTCGTCCGATTTTAAATAATAAAAAATAAGCTTTTGTTAAACTTTACTTTTGAAAAAGTCTGGAAATATATAACTTTCCTAATTTCATAAATCAGACCTTATTATAATTTTTGACAAATATTTGTAATGAAAAGATCAGAAAATTTCACATGTATTATTTTTAGCAATGAAAAACAGATAATTAGTTTCCGAGATATCGTCTGTTGAAAATTACAGGCTAATTAGGCAACACTTAGAAAAACACATTTTCATTAATTTGATTTTTTTGTGAAGCTGTATAAAACATTTGAAAAAAAAAAATAAATAAAAAATACGTTTTTTTAATGACAAAAAGTTGAATAAAAAAACTTATTTGTTTTTCCTTTACATAGTTTCTTTCCTAAATGTCCTAATCACAACCTACAACTTTGCCGAAGACAACAAATCGATCAGAAAATTCCTTCTCATGATAAAAAATTTAATACATGTTGACATGTTGACCTTTCCCCAAAATCGCTTGGAAAAAATAATGATGACAATTTGCTTCTTTTGAAATAGAGATTGCAAGGACAAAGTTTTATGCAAATAAAAAACAAAGAAAAGACAATTAGCGAAATCGAAAAGTTCTTTAAAAAGATCGATGAGAAAAAATTACATTTTTTAAACATTTGTATTTAAAAAAAAACAACAACAACAACAACAACAACAACATATTTCATAAAAACTTTAACTTTATATTTTTTTATTTTACTCTTAGTTTTTCCATTATTTCACAGTAATTTATAATTGCTTACAGAAGTTGTGAGTGTATGAACAATAAAAAAGAAGATGTAGAAGTTTTTGTTGATATTTGTGGATTATGCTCAATTTAAAAATAACGAAGTAATTCAAATCTTTTGTCGCATTGGTTTTGTCCAAAAGACCTTTTGTAATAAAACTAGATTTTAACAGAGAAGAAATAACAACAAAAACTAACTCATCACTACGAAAAAGAAAGACAGAGGTATAAAATTATAAATTCATTTCTTTGGGATTTTTTTCAATGATTATATTTTGAATAAACAAAATAATAAGAAAACTGCATTTGAAAAATGAAATTTCACTGCCGATGGATGTAAATTATACAAACTAAACGATCTCGCTGTGATGTTGTGCCATCCGGTGGAGCCCCCTGGTGCTTCGAGCTTGCAGTGCCGAGACTTGTGTGAAGTGAGAAGAAACGCACTTATGTATTTCTTTAGGGTGGTACATTAGTAGGAAAATTTATTTATAAAGAAAATAGCAAATACAAGTTGATGAAAATAAACATCTATGAAAGCATATATAAATCAGCCATGAAAAATACTGTTTTTTTTTCTTATTAACCACCCTAACCATAAACAAACGCATAAAATGTATGTATGAAAGATTCGATGAATTCCGACGGGAGGGGGTTTCCCCCGAAACAACGTTTTCTGCGACTGGAGCGCAATTCTAGCTTCTGGTTTTTATTTCTCAATGTACATCAGACGAAGGAGTGCCTCCCATTGAGGATGTTGGCGAGCGGAATGTGACTGGATTCGGCAAATTGTATGTTTACTCATCGTGGCGCTGTAAGTGTGATAACGTTTGCTCGATTTAAACAAATTCCGTTGAATTTCACGTGATTTGTTTTAGTTGTTTATTTTTAATTGAATAATGTTTGATTGATTGAATTTCAACGCTGAAATCACTCATCGCCAATCTACAAAACTCAATTTCCGAAAAATATCTTCATTACCATCAATCCCACTCCAAAAATCTCTAAAGCAACGCAAACTAAATTGATTTCAGTCGAAACCGATTACACGCACTAAACACATATCGCCGAACCCATTAATTAATCCTCTTACTCTAGCTAGGCATCCACTGTGGAACGAAAAAGGCAAAGTATCTCAAACAAAACTACAAATTAGACACCAAGTTGCGTTTGTCTAATAGACATCTGCCCTCTCACTCTGACACACGCACTCTTTCCATGAGCGCGTAAAAGCGTTAAAGTCGAAAAAAAATTATAGGTCAATTTACGCACACACACAAACGCATTCGGCAAGTAGCGCATAAAACGAGCGACTAACGCACAACGCGGGCTTTTATTGTGTAGATTTTGCGTAAATTTGATCCCCCTCCCCTCGCTGCCCTCATCCCTTAACGTGACCAACGACCCCTAAAAACGTACTTCCGTTGCACGCACGCACGCAGCATCCGTTGAACGGATAGTGGGATATTTTGCTAAGAATTGGTCAAAAATTTAACAAAAATCTAGAATTCACATTTCAAAATTTAATGTTTTTAATTTGGTTGTGATTTTTTTGCCTTCCTCACCTGATTGAGGAAAGGCTATAAAATCACTCGAAATATGAACTTCTTAATTCAACCTCCTAGACTCACCTTCACGTATTCTGAGCAAATGTCTGTGGGTGTGTATGTCTGTAAAAAAATGCACTCGATTATCTCCGCACTGGTTGGACTGTTTTGGACCGTTCTGGTCTCCATCTATCCCTCTTGGGGTCCCACAAGACCCTAGTTAATTTTATAACGTTTTGTAAAGTACTAAAAAAGTTACGCTAAAAAAAAATGAGCAAAAGTCCGGAAGATTTTAAATAGGGTGCTTTTTGTAATAAAACCCGTCATGTTATGCAGTGGATGTCATGTTACATAGTAGAGTGCAATTCTCTGAGTTTTCAGCCATTCGATTTTTTAAATTTCTTGAGTTTTTTTAATAAGCCTTATAAACGTATGAAACACAATAGCTTATAAGACCTTTTCAAAAAAAAACTCTAGATTTTTCAATCTGGCTGGAACTTTTTTGAGAACCTTTCGTATGCCGAAAGCGGCAATTTTGAATCATAAGTTTGTCCATATCATTTTCCATACAAAATTGGCATTTGTCCTTACAAAAATGGTATGTAAAAATTCAAAAATCTGTATCATTAGCAGGATGTTTTTTGAACGATTTGGTGTCTTCAGCAAAGTTGAAGGTATTAATAAGGACAGCACTGAAAAAAAGATAAACATTTTTTTTTTTTTGCTAATTCCTTAAATGTTTTTTTTTTTCACTAAAAATTCATGTAAAAAAACTATTTTTGCAATTCCGCTGTAAAACTATCAACTTTTCTTGTCTTTCTGGAGAAACGAAACGGCCTACTTTTTCCTACCAAAAATCACTGAATGGAAACATAATACCTTTCAATACCAGTGCTGAAAAGTTCCCGAAAATCACAAAAATCTGTATGTGTATCTGTAAGTTATTGAATTATGCTTTAATATGATTCAAAAGCTTAAATCTGCTGTTAAAAATACAAAATAAATGTTCTGTGGAATCGAATTTGACATGATACAAATAAAATACAGATTTATTTTTAAGAAAATACAGATCTCCCATGGAATAATCTGGCATCGTTGATTGAGAAGCATTTTTCGGAATTGCAAAAAATGTTGTAAGCAACTCGTTGCAAAACTTGATATTTTCAGCACTCGTCGTATCTATCCAACTCGGTAATCCTCGTTGAAGAAGTTTTCTTTTTGCAACTTGTTGCATAAACTACTATTTTATTTTTTCATTAAAATAAATTACAGAAAAGGCAAAAATCTGTGACCAAGCTATTATTTTTATAAGCTATTATTTTTTTTTGCCTTCCTCACCTGACTGAGGAAAGGCTATAAAATCACTCGAAATATGAACTTCTTAATTCAACCTCCTAGACTCACCTTCACGTATACTTATTGACTCAGAATTCTGAGCAAATGTCTGTGCGCGTGTATGTCTGTAAAAAAAATGCACTCGATTATCTCTGGACTGGTTAGACTGTTTTGTACCGTTTTTAGAGTTTTTTTAACGCCCTATAAACTATTGTCTTTATATGATTATAGGATCTGGATGCGATTTAAAAAAATAAAAAAAGGAAAAAAAAATAAATATTCGTGAAAAAATCTTTGAGAAAAAGCTAAATACACTTATTTTTGACATTTGTGGGCCCAATTATTTTGAAAAATTCTGAAAATTTCATTAAATTATTTTTTTTAGCATTGAAAAATAGACCACCAGTTTCCGTTATATGGCGATCAAAAAACGAGGACTAATTGGGCAACAAGTTGCCAAATTATGGACAAGATGATGCAAAATAGCACCAAAAACTGGAATAAAGGCTAATTTCATAGAGACTTTCTCAGTATTTATCATTGATTGCAAATTAACATTTGCGAATAATCCTTCTTGGAAACTTGTTCAAATTTATTTTCTAAACTTTTGAAAGACACCCTTTTTCAAACTTCCCATATAAAAATAAAGCAAATTGAAGTAGGTGATGTTTGTTAAAATCAATATACCTCTGGTCATAAAATGTTAATGAAAGTCATTTAATTTATTTTGGAGTACCGCCGTTTTTTAAGTCCTGATCACAACCTACAACTTTGCCGAAGACACCAAATCGATCAGAAATTTCCTTCATGATTCTTCTTCAACTTTGAGCAAAGGATCGGTGAAGCTGAAGCTGAATGATTTTAATCTAGATTTTCGGGAGCAACTTCGATCTTGCTAATCAAATTCAAATTCACTTTTTGCAGGCAATTTCATGAAAATATCGTTTACTCATTGATGATATTTTTGAAAGTTTAGGAGAGATTTCGTTTTGGTGCACAGAAAAAAAAATCATGGTAATATTATATCTGGGAAGGGGTACATCTTTTATGTCAGAAAAAATGTGTAATTTTACCACTATTCTGGTGTTATGTCACTTTTTCAGTCTAAATTGAGGTAAAATTACATCATAAAAGAGGTACCGTAAACCGGGGTGACTTTGATAGGATTTCAACTTGTTTTTAGAATATTTTCCAACAGGTAAGGTTTTTCTCAAGATTCTTATTTTTAAAACATACACTGGGGTAGGCCACACAAAGTCCAAGAACTATTTCGGAAAAAAGTTTTTTCAATAATGTTCAGAAAAATAGTTACGTTAAAAATTCTTAGTTTAAATTCCGGGGTGACTTTGATAGTCATAGTTTTTCTTGTTAAAATCATATTTAAGATGTTCAAACTTTATTTTTACGCTAAATGTACCATCACTAAAGTAGCTGATATAGTTTTTAAGAAAAAAAATCAATGTTTATATTTAGTTAACTAAGGGTATAAGCTTTTTAGCAAACTACATATAAATTTTAGGTAAAATTGTTAAAAAGTCGGCATTTTGCCTGAAATTTGTTTAAACTAGTTTTGTTTATAAAATAATCGTTTTTTATTACATTTTATACTGAATTCGAAGCACGAATCACAAGTTTTCACATTTTACATGAAATTTGTTCAACTGAAATTGCCTATACATTTGGAAATTTTTTTTAAATTGTGTTTCAAAAACACATATTATTTATTATTTACAAACTTTTTTGACCTTCTCCTAGTGGAAAATTGTCCAAAGAATCCGAAAATTCATTCTGTTTTTCGATCAAAAATCATGTTCATTGAGAAAATCATGACACTTTGAGAAGTTTAAAATAATGACTTTCATCAACATTTTCTAAACTATAGTTAACTAACTTTTTAAACTTGTCAAAATGTTATGAAAAGTTCTTCTTGAGGTACTTTGAACACTTCTCTACCACGATCAGTATGTTTCTAAATCATTCCTTGCGTAATTTAATTGTACTCTTCATTCTGCGGAAAAATCGCAAACCTTTCAAAGTCACCCCGGCTATCAAAGTCACCCCGTTTTACGGTATGTTCAACTATCTAAAATTACACCTTCGAAATTTGCAGAATTTTTTGCTGTGTGTTTTACCACGTCTAATTTTGACGGTTAGAAAAGTTTGCTAGTTAACTAATAAATTTTGACACTTTTTTTTTCATTGCAGATAATCTTAAAAAAAGTCCAAATAGGCAAATTTGTTTTTCTCAATACGTAATAATTTCGGAACCAAGTGAAAAAAAATACAAAATAGGGGAATTTCTTTAAACTTTAATATCAAAATTATGGAAAATGTGTTATATGTTGTGTAAATATGATTTCTTCTTCTTTTTGATTTTCTAAAATTTTAAAAAGGCGTCAATATAGTTCAACACAAATAAAACAAGTATTATTTTTTAAATGTTAGATTTTTTGCAGTTTAACTATGACAAATAATTCGAAAGCCCAACTTTCAATCCAAATTTCCTCCATAAAATTACTCACTATTCCTTCCCCGCATCACAGCCAATGCCATCGTCGAGCCAAAGCAAACATTTAATAAAACCTAAACAACTGTTCCCTGGCCCTAGCCACTCCAGTGTGCTTCAATCGCTTAGTAGCTAGTATTTAGAATGCGCTCTCTCTTTGCCTTGTTTGTTGGCCTATGAGCAACAGCAACAAAAAAAAGAGAGTAAGCAATTAAAAGCCGGCGGCGGAGCGCGCACGAGTTTCAAGTTTGTACAAGCAAAGTAAATTCCATTATTTTATTGGCACGAGAGCAGCGCCAGCAAATGGGTGAAAAGTCATCGACAGTTGGAGGAGGACTTTAAATGGTTTTTAAACTTGGTTGGATATAACGTAACAGTCTGGCGAAAAGTATGACCAAATTCAAATTAATTACATTCTAAAAAAGTTAGCTAAAAAAAAGTCCATTCAAAAACCCAAACAAATTAGTTTGTTTGTTTTAGTCGCTGCACATGTTCACGATTAGTTCCCTTCCCAGCTCTTTCTCCTCCATCGATGGGCAAAAATAGATTGAAGAACCAATTCGCGCTGGTGTGTACCATAAACACCTGCACCCTGCACGATTTCCGATTTGGACCCAAACACCACAACGAAAACGCAAAAACCGCCAAAATTCACTCTCTCCACCAGATGCCAGTAATCGAATCTGACAGGAAAAAGTGAAAATGAAAATGTTGAAGCAAATTTTGCACAGCTTTTTGTTTCCTTTTGGTACACATACAAGTGCCAAAAATAGTACAGCAACACACACAGAAATATATACATACATCCATTTTCGAATTATATTACACTCTTAAATCTAAGCTCACAAAAAACACAACACAGAGTCGTAACACAGACAAATAGATATCAAACTACTTTTTCATTTCATCTTCAACTTAATAACGGTCACTTTGAATTTAAATTCAACTGTTCAGTAGTTCCTTAACGTGCCACAGTCGAAAGTGATGGCGCCAACACTAATAATGTCTGACGTCTCTTTGTCTGTGGTCGTAACATGACCGATATCCGTTGGCGCCACGACCATTGGCCGCTGGCTGCAGCCAGAGGGGACTGGTCCCCGACCCGTGGCCAGTTGGGTGTCCTTCGCCTTGTGTCCGCCACTACTCGGGCAAGGTTTCGCACATTTATTTTTGTGACCAACAACCCCTCCATGCCCCTCCAAAGCAAAACACAACAACAGCAATCAATGTGAAGCGAAGCAGCGACAGATGCTGGTGTGAAGCACTGATGGAACAAATATTATTTATTTGGCTGTCGTCAAAACAAATTTATTATATTTTATTAACCTTTTTTACAATAAAGAAATAAATCAAAATCATTTAAAACCAAAACTTTTAAATTAATAAAATACATAAGGAAAAAATCTCTGGAAATTGAACCAATTTCAGAGTTCAAAAGCTCAACCAAACTATCAGAAAAAAGAGTTAAGATGAAAGAACAAACAATTTTCTGACTTATGCGTCAATTATTTTATGAAAACAAACCGATTCATATTAATATTCAAGATTAACACATGTATAAGTAACAATAAAAAATAGTGTTTTGATATTTATTGTTTGACCTTCCTTCATATAGAGTTTTACAACACTACCTGTACTGTCAAATTTATTTTTTTGATTTTATTAATCTCATTTTCAATTAGTCATGTTTAGTAACTTTTTTTACGAAATACTTTACTTTTCTCTTATTTAGTAGTTGATATAAGCAAAAAACATTATAATTTTTTTCATTTCTCTAATGAAGTCTACCAAACATTTTAAAAAATTTCACTTATCGATTTTTTACTTGTTTTCACATAAAAAATATCATTCTTATGTTGTATTGGGTTTAATACATACAAAAATTAGTACGATAAAATTTTACCCCGAAATTACTAATGGAGAAATCCTCTAGAATTTCGCTTTATTCGAGATCTTCAATTTTGTATTTTTTTAATCTTATTGAAAGTATGTCCATGTTCTTAAAGCAGCAAATGCTCGAAAATTTAAAAAAAAACTATTTTGGGATCTGAATTAAAAAAAAACCTTTTTTCAAGATTTTTAATTTTCATTTTTTTAAGGGTGCACAGCAACGAAGGAAGTCGTGTCCAAAAATATCAATTGAACTTTTAGTGATAGAAATATAAATTTAAAAAACAGGATTTTTTCCGTGTATCTGTTTTCGACCTTAACCCTCTACAACCTAACCCCGCCTCTAGACGGGCTTCGATCTAAAAAATCACCAAAAATCAATTTTCCAACCGATTTTTGATCTTGAAAAAGCATTGGAAAGAAGAACTCTTAAAATTTTAGAAAATTTCAGGGTTGGAAGTTTAACTTGTTTTATGTGACTTTGCCAATGTTTTTAAAAATGTATTTTTTTTAGGGGTCAACTTTGGCTGTGTTTTTTACTAACATTTCCAATATTTTAAGTAAAAAGAAGTATGCAGTAATTTTTGTAGTGTCCCAGACTATGCCTCTACGCATTTTTTTGCAATTTAAATGATGATGGTGCGATTTTATAGCAGAAAATGTGAAAAACATGCAAAAAATTGAAAAAGTGACTGTAAAAACATGAAAAAATTAGAAAGGCGAAATGTAATTATATTAGGTGGTAGAGTAGGCCAAATACTAACAAAAACAAACACAAACTAAACAAGATAAATGCAAATTAAAATACTAAAAATGAAACAAGAAAAACATAAAACAAGAGAAGAAAAGTTTTTCGTAGAATAAAAGTTGCTCAAAATGACCTCCTGAACACGGGAAAAATAAATATTTTCGAAAAAAAAATTTGGGCAGTAGAGGGTTAAACTTTACCGAAGACACTAAATCGATCTAAAAATCTCATCTCAAGATACAGATTTGCGAATGTTCACAGGCCTGTTTTGTATGATCAGCCCGCCAATTGAATCGAACGATGAACGGAAAAACTTATGAATCAGTTCGTTATGATGCAAAATTGCTTATTGAGGGAATGCATGAAAAAAGATTCATCTAGCATGAGCATGAGCATGAGAGATCACCCATGGTTGCCCCTCCGTTGCTGAACAGAACCGTAATATCCTTTCAGCACTACTGATTATATGCTTCGACGATCTAGTGGTGTTTCCCTTATTGCATGAAAAAAGATTCATCTAAATGAAAAAAAAAGGAATGTCGTTTTGTGAAAATTTAGAGAAATTCTAGGTTAAATTAAAAAAAAAATCTTATATTAAAAACCAATGATTGCAAACCAATTGTAACTGTTGCAAATTTCATTTCAAAAAATCCTTTTTGATTTCCAATAAACTACAAAAGATTTTTTAAAGATATTTTACTTAAATATAAAAAAGCTGTTTGATGGAAAAATTACATTCCAGTATATTTCTCGAGTTATTTTTTCAAATGTTTTTCCTCAAATTTCGACACCTATATGAAGTGCTCTTAATCCAAAACCATAATTGCGTAAGAAGTGCAAAGTCTGGTATAATAAAACAAAATTAAAAGGGGTAAAAAGGTAAAAAAAATCCCATACCCTTTTACTTATTAGTATCCGATTTACAAAAAAAAAGCAATTCACTTTTCATCTGAGCAGTTCTCTAGGATTTCGGTCATTCGATTTTTTTTGTATTTTTTAATCCGACTGAAACTTTTTTGGTGGCATCGGTATGCCCAAAGAAGCCATTTTGCATCATTAGTTTGTCCATATAATTTTTTATACAAATTTGGCAGCTGTCCATACAAAAATGATATGTGAAAATTCAAAAATCTGTATCTTTTGAAGGAATTTTTTGATCGATTTGGTGTCTTCGGCAAAGTTGTAGGTATGGATATGGACTACACTGGAAAAAAATGATACACGGTAAAAAAAATTTGGTGATTTTTTTTTAACTTTTTATCACAAAAACTTGATACACTATTTTTAATTTTTTTTATTTTTTGATATGTTTTAGAGGACATAAAATGCCAACTTTTCAGAAATTTTCAGGTTGTGCAAAAAATCTTTGAACGAGTTATGAATTTTTTAATCAATACTAATTTTTTCAAAAAATCGAAAATTGGTCGCAAAAATTTTTCAACTTCATTTTTCGATGTAAAATCAAATTTGCAATCGAAAAGTACTTTAGTAAAATTTTGATAAAGTGCACCGTTTTCAAGATAAATCCATATTTAGGTGACTTTTTTGAAAATAGTCGCAGTTTTTCATTTTTTTAAATTAGTGCACATGTTTGCACACTTTTGGAAAAAATATTTTTGAAAAGCTGAGAAAATTCTCTATATTTTGCTTCTTCGGACTTTGTTGATACGATCTTTAGTTGCTGAGATATTGCAATGCAAAGGTTTAAAAACAGGAAAATTGATGTTTTTTAAGTCTCACCCAAACAGCCCACCATTTTTCAATGTCGATATCTCAGCAAGTAATGGTCCGATTTTCAATGTTAATATATGAAACATTTGTAAAATTTTCCGATCTTTTCGAAAACAATATTTTCAAAATTTTCAATTCAAGACTAACATTTTACAAGGGCGTAATATTGAATGTTTGGCCCTATTGAAATGTTAGTCTTGATTTGAAATTTTTGAAAATATTTTTTTCGAAAAGATCGAAAAATGATCACAAATGTTTCATATATTAACATTGAAAATCGGACCATTAGTTGCTGAGATATCGACATTAGAAAATTGATGGTTGTTTGGGTGAGACTTAGAAAACATCAATTTTCCTGTTTTTAAACCTTTGCATTGCAATATCTCAGCAACTAAAGGTCGTATCAACAAAGTCCGAAGAAGCAAAATATAGAGAATTTTCTCAACTTTTCAAAAATATTTTTTTCAAAAGTGTGCAAACATGTGCACTAATTTAAAAAAATGAAAAACTGCGACTATTTTCAAAAAAGTTACTTAAAAATGGATTTAACTTGAAAACGGTGCACTTTATCAAAATTTTACTAAAGTACTTTTCGATTGCAAATCTGAATTTTTGCGACCAATATTTTGATTTTTTGAAAAAATCAGTATTGATTAAAAAATTCATAACTCGCTCAAAGATTTTTTGCACAACCTGAAAATTTCTGAAAAGTTGGCATTTTATGCCCTCTAAAACATATCAAAAAATAAAAAAAATGAAAAATAGTGTTTTTTTTGCAAATCAAGTTTTAGTGATAAAAAGTTAAATAAAAAAATCACCAAATTTTTTTTACCGTGTATCATTTTTTTCCAGTGTAGTCCATATCCATACCTACAACTTTGCCGAAGACACCAAATCGATCAAAAAATTCCTTCAAAAGATACAGATTTTTGAATTTTCACATATCATTTTTGTATGGACAGCTGCCAAATTTGTATGGAAAATTATATGGGGGTAATTCTCTACCAACTCACACGAAATCGGGAAAAGTTGCCCCGACCCCTCTTCGATTTGCGTGAAACTTTGTCCTAAGGGGTAACTTTTGTCCCTGATCACGAATCCGAGGTCCGTTTTTTGATATCTCGTGACGGAGGGGCGGTACGACCCCTTCCATTTTTGAACATGCGAAAAAAGAGGTGTTTTTCAATAATTTGCAGCCTGATGATTGATGAGATAGAAATTTGGTGTCAAAGGGACTTTTATGTAAAATTAGACGCCCGATTTGATGGCGTACTCAGAATTCCGAAAAAACGTATTTTTCATCGAAAAAAACACTAAAAAAGTTTAAAAAATTCTCCCATTTTCCGTTACTCGACTGTAAAAAATTTTGGAACATGTCATTTTATGGGAAATTTAATGTACTTTTCGAATCTACATTGTCCCAGAAGGGTCATTTTTTCATTTAGAACAAAATTTTTCATTTTAAAATTTCGTGTTTTTTCTAACTTTGCAGGGTTATTTTTTAGAGTGTAACAATGTTCTACAAAGTTGTAGAACAGACAATTACAAAAATTTTGATATATAGACATAAGGGGCTTGCTTATAAACATCACGAGTTATCGCGATTTTACGAAAAAAAGTTTTGAAAAAGTTGGTCGTCATCGATCATGGCCGTTCATGGTCACCCGCGACAGACACGGACGACGAAACAAAGAGAAACGCAAAAAGTAACATTTTCAAAACTTTTTTTCGTAAAATCGCGATAACTCGTGATGTTTATAAGCAAGCCCCTTATGTCTATATATCAAAATTTTTGTAATTGTCTGTTCTACAACTTTGTAGAACATTGTTACACTCTAAAAAATAACCCTGCAAAGTTAGAAAAAACACGAAATTTTAAAATGAAAAATTTTGTTCTAAATGAAAAAATGACCCTTCTGGGACAATGTAGATTCGAAAAGTACATTAAATTTCCCATAAAATGACATGTTCCAAAATTTTTTACAGTCGAGTAACGAAAAATGGGAGAATTTTTAAAACTTTTTTAGTGTTTTTTTCGATGAAAAATACGTTTTTTCGGAATTCTGAGTACGCCATCAAATCGGGCGTCTAATTTTACATAAAAGTCCCTTTGACACCAAATTTCTATCTCATCACCGTTTCAGGCTGCAAATTATTGAAAAACACCTCTTTTTCGCATGTTCAAAATGGAAGGGTCGTACCGCCCTCCGTCACGAGATATCAAAAAACGGACCTCGGATTCGTGATCAGGGACAAAAGTTACCCCTTAGGACAAAGTTTCACGCAAATCGAAGAGGGGTCGGGGCAACTGCTGTGTGAGTTGGCGGAGAATTACCCATGGACAAACTAATGATGCAAAATGGCTTCTTTGGGCATACCGAAGCCACCAAAAAAGTTTCAGTCGGATTAAAAAATACAAAAATTAAAATTGAAGAAAAAAGACCGATTTCGTAGAGAATTGCTCATCTGTAACTTTTTTCACTTTTGAGTAAGCTATCGAATTTGTACTTAGAGAAAGTTCATAATTTTTAATTATGTAAGTAACAAATATCAAACTTTCTCAGCCAAACTTATATTTTTTCCATTTAAATACTTGAGGTCAATTTATAATTATTGAAGAAGTGTTGGTTTTCATGCTCGTAGGGGAAATATACACATTTTAAGCCTAATAAGCGGTCGTGTTTGAATAATGCTGGATAATCTGGAGTGTTTCTTGAAATTTACTAAAACCAAGTACACCAACGAATAGAGCAACTTTTTGTGAACATTTCTGTTTATTTTCACTTTTACTAAAAGTCGTTCTATTCCTTTTACAAGCATTTGAGAAAAATGTTTCCAAAATGTATTCTGATTAAACGAATGCATTGGCCACACCCATTTTCCCATTTTCAGCTTAGTTTTTGTATTACTTCCAGAGCTCTTTTGGGTCTGCCTAGTGCTGCCAAAATTGATGAAATTTTAAGCGTACACTCACGAAAAGTAGCATTTATAGAGAAAATTTCCTGACATCAGTGGCTCACTCCAACAGGCGGTGCTGGTGGTGTTGGTGGCCACCCTTTGTTCTTTGTTTGCCTTCGCTTCTCTCTCGGTTTGCTTCAGCCTTCGATTGGAATGGGTCGTCAAAATTGAAACGTCAAAAGACTTGGCGCGTTTGTTTTTTTGATGGCGCTTGCTAATTATTTACATGTTTTGGGATTATTTTTCAAGTGAGTGACTGACTAATGTTCAAAAAAAACATGTTGCCGAAAGTTGTGAGCAGTTTTGTATCGAAAGTAAGCAAAAGTCGATTTTGGCGATATTCATTAAGCGTTTGAGGGTTTCTCGCGTGTGTGCCACCAAAATTACGAGAAATGGTCTCGCAAAATAGAAATTATGATCAAAAGTGCATTAAATTTGATCTTTTTGGACAGTAAAAGGCATAAATTTGCGTGCTCACTTGAGGCGGTGCTGTTACAGGTAAGTTTATAGCCCAAATAGTATTTTTGGAGCTTTAATCGAGCATTTGACTCTCCATATGACGAAGATAGGTGTTTGATTTCCCCTATTTACTTTTGAACAAGCTTTTTTCATTTGCAAATTTTTTTTTAACAAAATTAACTCAATTTCATGTGGTGGTATTCAATTATATGAAACTTTGCTTGCAAACAAGCTAAGACGCGTAACTTTGACCACTACTTTCACTTTTTCAAAAACTTTGTAATATGTGATGGGAAATTTTTCACAAAAATAATTTAAATCTTAAGCTTCGAAAAAAATCCAGTTATGTTTTTTTGCTTCAGTGTCACTTGACACTGCCCAAAGTGTGATGGAAGAGCAGAAGCCCCTCAAACAACAACAACAACGCCATCATAAGCATCACCTTTCGCAGACTAATGAGGTTTTTCACAGCAGCATCGGGTGGTGATGATCGCATCATGATTATGTGATGAAACCCGGCGAAGAAGACGTGATGCAAAATTTTCTGTAGTTTTTTTTCCCCCGATTTCTTACGGGAGTCCGATAGTTACGAGTTAGAGCTCGAGTTAGAGTCTGTCAACACTGCTCTCGCCGGTGATACTGGCGGACGCTTGTGGATGGATGAACACATCGTTGTCATTTTCCGCTTTGAAATCGTTTGGTAGGAGTTGACAGGTCAATGAATGAATATGGTTTACATGGTAGAGAAGTCGTTAAGGTATTAACCTATCTACCTGCTATTCAAAAAAATAATTAACAAAGAAAACAAAATAAAATAAAATAAATTGTAAAAGACCACCCTAATGTGTCCCACCAAGGTGTCACTTTTGCCGTGAGCTTGACCATGGACCTTGTCCCTTTTGGACCGTGGAAACTTCCACCCAACTATCCCCATCGTCTGTGTTGGGTGAGTGTGTGACCATTAAGGTCAGGGTGGTGGAGGTTGGATGAACGATGGACCACCGATGACAACCCCCAGCCAATTCAACGTTCTTTTACACTTTTCTCTTCTATTCTGGCGAGTGGAAATTCTGTGACGGACGACAACGACGACGACGTGGTTCTCGTTAGTGTATTGTAATAAGCTTGTGTTATGTGTGTAGGTTGGTTCCCTTCCCTCCTTCGTTCTCACCCGTTGGAGGTTATTTTTAGAGACGATTTGCTATTTTTATGTCATAATTTGATTTCGATCGGCTTCGGCTGCTGGCCATAACCTGGGAGCAACGTTGTACACATCCCAGCAGTCGTTGAACTCGTTCAATCATCTTAATTTATTTATTTATTTATTTTAGGCAATTTGTTTTTGGGAATCGCACGGTAAGTCAAAACATGAAAAGCGTTATGATTTATGGTAATTCCAAAACTAATTCAGTCGAAATGAAAAAAAAAAACATAGTTATTTTTCCAGGTGTTAAACTTAATGAATTTAAAACTTATAAAGATTCATTATCTTCTGTGTTCATTCTAAATTTACAATTGAGCAGAAAACTTTTTTCATTAAAATTTCTTTTCAAAAAAAATATTAAAAATAACAAAGTTTAGTTTATTTTTTTACCTAACAATGAAAAACCTATAATTTAGATTAAATTTTCAAAAGGTCCTATCTGCATAGGAAACCCACGACTCTTAGATTGTTTTGATAATTTACTCTAGATTTCAGCATCCATTCATTGAACAACGGCGTCACCCATCCATCTCGAAACCAGCATCAGCATCAATATCAGTTGAATGTCAGCAATCGCCTTCTACCGCTGCCGTCAATCACCTCAACCGTAAACAAACCGGTAATGCATCAAGATTGCACATTTTCGCGCATTGTCGATCTGTGTTTACCAATAGATTCCTCGATAGTATAGTGGTCAGTATTCCCCACCCCCTCCAAATTCCGCGCGAACTCACCTTGGATCCGGCAGGATGATCTTCTTGCTGGCCCGTGCCGCCGGCATGCACTTGGACTTTTCCATCGCCATCAGATAGCTGACATCGGCCAGCACCGCTTCCAGGTCCGCCATCTTGGTCCGCTTTTGTTGTTGTGTTTCTCCTTTGACACAAATACACTTGTTTTCTTCTCGATTTTGTCGTCGTCGTCGTCGTCGGCTGTCAACCCAGTGCGGAGTTGTTCCGAGTGAGTGCCTCTTCTGTTGTTGTTGTCAAGGCCTACTGTGTGGCAACAGCACTGGAAAATCCCTCCCTCCACTCGTCGCCGCACACACTGTTGCTTCTTCAAGTTTTTCCTCTTGCCTTTCTTGCTGGGTTGAAGTTTTCGGGAAAAACCGCAAACACCCCGGCCTGCTATGGTTTGGCCACCTCTTAAGGGCTCAACGTGAAGTACACCACGTTGTGAGAGAGATTGCTCTCTCTTGCTCACGCGCGCAGAACAATAACACCAACTGCAACAAAAAAACAACAAGTGGGTATTGTTAGTTTTTCCCCCGGAGGAAAACTCTTGGGATTTTCGTCCCCCCCACTTTCTTCTGTGTGAAAAGTGTTCTACGCTGTAGATTTCTGGGCCCGATTGGAGCGCTTCAAGAATTTTCCTTTTCGCTAGATTAAACAAACAATTAAGAGCTTGAAGTTGTGTCGAGCAAGAAATTTTCCGAATTTTCCACAAGCAGTGCGCATGGAGCGCTCTTGTGTAAACACGGCGTCGAACACAGACTCCACAATCGATTTTCGTTGATTTTCCGAGATTTTCCACCTCTTCCTACTGCGCGCGGGTGGAAAGAAAAGCGTTTTTCCTTACACCTCGCCACCCCGCTCTTCTTCCGGTTGCAGCTGACTTGGATGTCGCACTTCCTGGCCTACTTCGAGCAGATGAGCAACACTATCTTCCTTCTCTCACTCGTGCTCCTGCTCCCGCCGAACATAAACAAATGAATGAATGGAGGAATTTATCTGCTTGTTATTGAATAGAAACAACACACTAGAAACACACAAGAGCATCACTACACGGAGATACACTCACACACGGAGCACAGCTCCATTAGCAAAAGAAATAATAATCAACACACAGCTCTCGCGAGAGCTCTCAAAATTCGCTCACGCGCTCTCGCGCCGCACTCTCTCTCTCCAACTCGCAAAATGTTTCTTTTTTTTTTTTGCTCGCCGTCTTCGTCGCTCGAGAATCGAACCAAGGACCCCCGTCTAAGCCTAGAGGCGCACACACAAAAACTTGCCTTGCTGCGACGTCGTCGCAAACAAAAAAAAACTCGCACGTATCAAGACTTGACTTCGTCACACACTCCTCTTATCACACCTCCCTGATTAGGGTAACCAAAAGAGCCCTGATAAACCCCTTCTGCCGATGATGACTAGGTCGTCACTCACGGACCAGACTCTCTGCCCACGGCTGAGAGCTTCTTGTAGCGTGATTTTCGGAAGAGGCAAGGACACACAGAGCAAAAATCGCTCGCTCGCGCACGCAGAGCACAAAAAAACCTGTCCAGACAACCCTTAAAGCAGACCCGTGCAACCTTGGTTTCAGAGACCTTGGCGGCGCTCCGCCAGTTGCGAATCGGCTGCGCGTCGTCCAAAATGTCACACGCGTACGCACGCTTCTTCCCGCCTTCTGTCAATATATTAGCAAGAAATACCGGAGTGAAACCCCCCCAGTCTAAATTGAAGAGAAAAAAGACCCCCGTCGAAGTCACACACCGCACACACTTCCGAACGCGTCGAACTCTGCTCACTGACTGTGGATTCGGAGAGTTTGGCGAGCCGTGCTCCCCCCAATGAGTCAAGACTTGTCCAAGTGAGTGCGCTCCCCCTTGGAGTGCATTAAGAGCGTGGAGAGTGAGCTCCCCCTTATTTGGATGTATGTTGACTCCCCCTTTGCAGACACCCAACCCCGCTGATTGGGGTTTGGGTGGATTGACAGTTTGCGTGACATTTGCGAGTGCGTGCTCTCTGTTGGGGCTCGTGAGCTGAGCAACAGGGCATTTAAACGTCGGTAACTGGTTTCGATTTATACACTATTCAAAGTGAGTGAATAATTCAAGATTATCAAATTATTTTAAAAAAAATTATCAAGCTGTCAAATCTGCAACATCAATTTAAATATTGGATGGTTTTGATTCAAAAATCAATTTCCTTTTATTTCTTGAATCCTTTATCAAACCAACTCCATACTCAAGACAAAATTTCAAATTTCATAATGTTTAGGCGAAAAGCATCACAAATGCTTAATTTATCTCGAGCACAATGTGGCCTTTTTAGAGGGAGAGGTCTTGTGAAAAACCACGCCATGGCCATGCAGGGGGAGAAGGTGTTGAAAATTGCAAATTTTAAAGGCCACGTCGTTGATGCACGATCCCATAAAGTTCACCCTTACCAAAAATCATGACTTTTTGAGTTCCAAATCCCACTTTTCATACGATTTTTTCAGTTCAACCCATATAACCATTTTTATGGTTGTAGTACCTGAACTCAAAAAATCGTATGAAAAGTGGGATTTGGATCTCAAAAAGTCATGATTTTTGGTAATGGCCTATCCACAATCACTTAGCTTAGAATAGTTAAGTAAAGTAAAACTTAGAAAATGTACACAACTTACGGCCGTCATCCACAATCAACTTAGAAAATTTGCTGGGCTGATATACGTTGCTATGCAGTTGTTTGTTTACCTTTGATATGGAAACGTCAACTTACCGTAGATTTTGAAATTTTCCAAACCATACGTCAAGTTTCTAATTTTATTCCTTTTCATTGTAGAAGATCAGATTCATTTCCATTGATTCAAACTCCTAAGCTAAGTGAAATTTTCTAAGTTAAGTGATTGTAGATAGGCCATAAGGGTGTTATGCTACTGAGTAGTTCTCTACGACTTCATAATTTTTTCGCGATTTTTTAATTTTGATTTTTTTGATTTGGATGAAATTTTGTCCATGCATTCCGTTTGTCAAAAATTAAAATGATTTCATTATTTTATAATTAAGCTTAACTTTTGAAAAGGTCCAAAAACAGAAAATTTCATTGTTTCATATTTTAGCATGTATTTTAGACCAAATTTTGCCAAAGTTTCAATTCTAGAGTTTTTTTAATAGGTCCTATAAACATATTAAACACAATAGCTAATAGGACCTTTTCGAAAAAGACTCTTGAGTTTTAACACTTATTAGGTGACACTTTGAGAAATTTATTTTCATCGATTCGAATGATTTGTGAGACTTTATCTCAAATTTGGCAAAAGTATCAATTTTTAACACTAATTAGGTGACACTTTGTGAGGCTCTATCTCAAAAACTTACTAAAAATGGCAAGACATTTTCGCAGTTTTTCAAAAATATTGATTTCAAAGGTGCTATCTCGCTTTTGACAAAATAATGTTTGTTTAAAAAATATCGAAAATCTCGACAGAAATAATTTTAAAACATTTTTAAAGCGTAATCGAAATTGCTATAAAAAATTACATAATATTTTTTTAAAAATAAAATGTACTGTTTTCAGGTTATAGCTGCTATATAGGTATATATATATTTTATGTTTTAAAAGTTTTCAAAAGCTAAAACAATAATTCTTGAAAGAATAGCACCCGAGGTCAAAAGTATATATGTCCTAGCCCAGATTTTGCACCATCATGCACTATGGTTCAAAATATTACTTTTGTAAGTCCCCTTAAACCTATATAAAAAAATTGAAATTAAAAAAATGTATTTTTAGTTTTACAAAGTTAAATAAAAAACCGGATTTATTATCGAATATCATTTTTTTTTCTAAAAAGTTCTGATCATCACCTACACTTTTCTCAAGATACAGAATATCATACATTGGAGACTAGCATGGAAAAAAATATGCATAATGACTTGTTTTGACAACTAACTATCACAAATTTGAAAAAAAATATTTGAAAGACAGTATTAGATTAAAAATACATAAATAAGCATTATAAATAAAAATAAAAAAAATAATATTTTGTTTTTTTTTGCCACCCGCATTTTTTGGAAAATTTTTGTGGGAAGGAAGGTAGGGTCAAAATCTTGAAATGGCCTAACAAATTGAAAAGGTTGCTAAAAGTCCATTGCAAATATAAATTCTAGATTACTTTTGCAAAACTACCAATGCACCATGGGTTTCCTATGCACAGAGGACCTTTTGAAAAAGAAAGCGAGAATTGAACGTTCAAGTCAAAGCATGAGGAAAAATTCAAAACTTCGGAAAATAATTTTTTTTCGCTGTCTTATTTTTGATTGTTGAGCTTAAGTATGACCTTTAAACTAAAGTGATTTAAGTTTTTTTTTATTCCAAGATGGCGGCCAATATGGCGGTCATGAAATATTGAAAAAATGCATTTTATTATTTAATAAGCAATCAACTATTCAAATTTGACTAAAAAGGGGTCGCAGAACTTGAATTTGATATTTAAAACAAGAAAAAGAAAACAACGAAAATATTTTATTTTTTTTGCACGTGATTCGATTATTCGAAGTCCCATACAAACCTTCGAATAATAAATCAAACTTTGGATAATCGAAACACCGGATAATCGAGGCTTCGGATAATCGAGTCTGGACTTTATCATAAAAAATTTGGAAAAAGAAAAAAAATGTTTGCCTTTTAATTTTTTATTTTATTTAGAGATGAGCGACACAAAATTGAAACATATGTCGACGCTGTCGTGCTAACTTGTCGCAAGTCGCTATTTGACGTTCCGAGAAAAACGCGTTTTAATATTAGTTTAGTTTTAATATTTTTCAAAGTTTATGTCGATTGCTTGGGATCTGCGAAGGTTAAAAGGAGAAGGCATTGTGAGCTGCCTTATTCAATAGACAACATACAGTTAAGGTACCATGCGTACGCGCCATCTGAAAGTAAAAGCTCGCCCCCCATTCCCCTTATTTGTGTTCACGAAAGCTTCCAACATTTCCACAAAAGAAAATTCAAACGCGACGCCAGCGCGCCTCACCATCCCCTAACCAACACTTCTGGAAAGCTTTCCTCTCTCGCACGGTAAAGCTTTCCACCAAACAAACCCTCTTTTTTACGCTCTCTTTTTACAACCACCGTCGACGGCATCACACCAACACACTCAAATTAGGCGCCATGTTGGGTGGTGCGGTGCGTCTGGGCATATCAGGGTTGCCATGTTGGAGAAAAAGATTGACTTGCAGATCTGGAGTTTTTTTTAACAGACAAATTTTTTTTTCTGCTGTTTTGGGTGTTTTTGAATACCCCTAACTAGAGCCAATATTGATAGTTTTGTTTATAGGACCTTTTCAAAAAAATCTGTAGAGATGGTGATGGAAAAGAAATTTGCCAAATCTAACAAAACAGGTGGAGTTCGAGGCGGAGTCGGCATGTTTTCAACAAATTTGTATGGAAGTTGTTGTTGAAGTCGGAATCGGTGAAGTCCGGTCTTTTTGGGGAACTGGAGTTGGAGTCGCTAAATTTTGAGGAGCCGAAGTCGCTTTAAGCAGTATTTGTAGATTTTGCTCGGTTTGTTCTAGAGGTCGTATCGAGGAGCTCCGAATTGGATGAAACTTTCAGCGTTTTTTTGTCTATACATTAGATGAACTCATGCCAAATATGAGCCCTCTACGACAAAGGAAAGTGGGGTAAAACGGGCATTGAAGTTTGAGGTCAAAAAAACATGAAAAATCATAAAATTGCTCCCATTTTTGTAAAACTTGATCAATTCCAACTCTATTAGATGCATTCGAAAGGACTTTAGAAGCACTTCAAAATGTGCTATATACATCTAAGATTGGTTTGACTTTTTCTCATAGCTTTTGCAAATTGTTGTTAAAAATTGATTTTTTTTAAAAACCTTAATAACTTTTTGCAACAGCCTCCAACAACCATACATAGATCAAAAGATAGGTAATTCAATGGACTATAAGCCTATGGTATTTACTTTTTGGCCATTCGCAGTTTTTCTCATAGTTTTTCGATTTTTCTATAACATACATTTTACAACGTTCGTTATTTTTCCTGTAGCCCAAGAAGACGGCACTGCAACCCTGATAAAAAAAAAACTTATTGTAAACATTGTGTTGCTTGGAATATTTATTTTTAATGTAGCATTTTTTAAAATTAGTAGCAACGGAATAATCGAACGAACAAATTGAATGTTTGTTTACATTTTAGCCCGTTCACCGAGCCGTTCACATTGTTTTGCTTTTGCTAGATATTTATCGAAAATCTGTGATACATTTTGCAGACTTTTTATGACGAACTCTGGCATCCCTATTTTGATGGTCATAGAAAACAGATGTGATTTTAGGTGGTATGTAGCCGAACCTTATCACAACGCGCGCAATTTTCAGTAAAATCAAAACATTGAAAAACAAGTAATTTTTACAGTAAAACGTTAGTTTTTTATCAATTTCAAAGCATTTTTTTTTAAATGCTGAAAATGTAATCGTGTCAATCATAGATTTAGTTAAAAACAAAACGAACACAAAATTTTCATTGATTTTTAATCACCAAAAAGTCGGCTTTCTTTGCGAACCGTTCTTTGGCGCGGTGTTTACGGCGCATAAATCTTCACCTGTGTGTGTTCCCGAGGCGCGCGCCCGCTTGTCTGTGACTGTTTGCGTGAGAGCTCGAAAAGAGGAAAAGGTGCGAAGAAAACCGCCAGTCAGCAACAAGACGACACACGCACACACCTTCAAGAAAACGGTAACAGCATATCGCAGTAAGCCGTGGAAGAAAAATGGCGCGTGTTTTCGGTCGGTGCGGTTCGGAGTGAAATTCGTCGGTACAATCGGTTGGGTTCCGGTCGGAAGTGGTGCCAAAGTGTGGCGGTCATCGTGTGGTGTTGAGATTCGGTGAAAAATTGTGCAGTCGGGCCGTGTTTTGGACCCGTAATCGGCGCCAATCTGTCCCCGCCAGGGAGGTCATTTTCTTCTGCTTGGCCTTCTTTGACTTGTTCCTCGTTGAACACACGCACACACGCTCACGGAAAGGGGGTTGTGTTTATGTGCGCAGCAGTGACGGGGTGGGCAGCACACAAACACCGACACACCGTTGACCTCTCCCAAATGGTAAACAAAAAGTGGGCTGTTTAGTAAACATGCAAGGCTAGCGGAATCGGGTGTTTGTTGCAAAAGTGCTTCCGAAAGCGGTTTTCTGTGAAACTTGTGGTTTGTGTACTTTTTTTAAGTGTTTAGCATAAAACTTGCTTTGCAAAAATAGTTATGACCAACAGCTTGGTGCGATCGCATTCGGCGCGTGCATAAATGACGTAACGACGCGCGCGACGGCGGTTCTGGTGGTTCGGAGTGACGCGAATGCCCGGGGGAACCGACCCCAGATGTCGGAGGCATGGTATCGCCCTCCAAGACGAAACATTCGAGGGTCGCAGCCAATCAGCAGCAGAAACCGGCCAATGCAAGTAAGTTTCCCGCGCGCCTTCCGGTAGAGAAGGCCAGATTGTCTTTTGTGTTGTTTTGTGCAAAAAAAAAAGGTTGCGATGAAAAGGAAAAGGCGAAGAAGTTTGTGCAAGAAAGGTCAAACGGGGAAAGATGCAAGCGAAAAAGGAGGGAACGTTTTGCAGCTGTTTCTGGTTTGGGAGCATTCGACGTGGTGGTCGGTCTACGCTAAAGGAATCATTCGTAAACCACGTGGATAGAGTTTAATATTTTTGTATGTCTATACCAATATCAAAGTAAGGTACTTGATTTTGATTTGATTTTGCTCAAAACTCCTTTTTCCAAAATCTAGTTATTTTTTCTTTGTTTTGCTTTCTTGGCTTAAAGCCTTCTAAAATTTATCCAGGGGTTTTTTTTTTTTTTTGAGGGGGTCTTATTTATAAACACCTGGAGTTTTTTTAAAAGGTCCAATAAACCAAATTTTCAGTTTTTGCTTTTTGGGTGTTTTTTTAACACCCCTGACTCAAGACGGTTTCAAAAACACCCAAAAGGCAAAAGTTGGTAATTTGGTTTATTGGACCTTTTTAAAAAATAACTCCAGACAGGTGAAACACAATATCGCGATAACTCGTGAAGTTTATAAGCAAATCCCTTATGTTTTGATATCAAAATGTTTGTAATTGTCTGCTCCACAACTTTGTAGGACATTGTTACACTCTAAAAAATAACCCTGCTAAGTTAAAAAAAAAACACGAAATTTCTAATTTTAAATAAAATTCCTTTGACACCAAATTTCTATCTCATCACCATTTTAGGCTGCAAATTATTGAAAAACACCTCTTTTCGCATATTCAAAAATTGAAGAGGTCGTACCGCCTCCCCGTCACGAGGTATCAAAAAACACAGACAAAAGTGACCCCTTAGGACAAAGTTTCACACAAATCGAAGAGGGGTCGGGCAACTTTTCCCGATTTTGTGTGTTGGTAGAGAATTACCATCATACACAACAGTCCAGTCTGGCTTTTGTGCAAGGTCTTCTCATGGTTTGTGTTGTCTCATGTCCGAATGGCGCGAAAAATTATAAAACCCTTATTATTACACATTATCAAAAGATATTTGAAAAACCTTTCCACTATGCCATCATGTTCGAAAGTGGCCAGGTTTTTTTCAAAAATGAATTTGGACAATGTGCATGATCTCCTTGTTAAAAATGGTGAACTTTGACACCCATATTGCTCGAACATAAATAGTTCTGGAATAATTGAGTGGTTGGCCAAATTCCGTAATCCACCGGCGTAACTGTAACCGGTTCCAAAGTGCCAGATCGGTCCAAAAAATGGTTCTTGTGTTCATAAATGAGAATGATTTGTGGATGCGCTATAATTTGAATCCAGTTTTGCTAATTTTTGTTTGATAAAGCATTGACCACGGTTCCCCAGAATTCTCCGGAACCGGTTCCGGGTTGGTCAGTGGTCACCAAAGCATTCCCAAAGACCAGTTTTAAGTTGGTGATTCAAAATCATGAATTTTGAATTTTTGCGTTATAAATGCAAAATTCTCTATTTTTCAAATCTACGTTGTTTATGGACCATCCTAAAAAATCATACAAATTGCTTCAAACTTTATCCAAATGTTCACAAACATGTATAAAACAAGCTGACATTCTTAGATTTTGATATCCATCGTTAAACAATTCTAAAAAATCAAAGCGTAAAAAATATTGGCAGGGTGGCAAGTTAAGTTCCCCTTAAAGATGTTATGATAAAACAGGCTACCTACAGACTTTTTGTCAAGAGTAAATTCACACCATTTTTGAAACTGCTTGTAATTTTAGATAGGTAAGTCAGATCTTGAAAATTTCGTAATCCACAAGAAAGGTCATTTCAGAACCTTAAAATATATAATATGGCAGGTTTTCATGCAAAAATCACCCTTTTTGCAAATTGTGAAATTTATATTCAGCAGTCTTTTAGGCATAAATTTGATGTGCTTTACTAAATCTTATAAATATCAATAGGGAATTGTAGGACCCCAAAACGAATCGAATGGGGCCAATACGGTCAAAATCGGCTCAGTCAGTGACGAGATATTCCAGTGACATTGATTCGGTACACATGTTTACATACCGCCAAACACACAGACATTTGCTCAGCTGATGATTCTGAGTCGATATGTATAAAAATGTATAAATATGTATAAAAATTTTCGTAATTGAAATACTCAACTTTTGGTACCCTAATTTTCAAGTTATCGCAGTTTTAGTGAAAAAAGTAGTTTTTTTTCGTTTTCATCAATTTTCCATTTTTGTGCGTGGCGCGTCGAAAAACCCAGTTTTTGTTTTCAAAATATCGTATCTCAGAGTATCGAAAACATAACTTCACCATTTATTGATATGTTATGTGAAATTTTCCGAGGAATCCGATAAAAATATTTTCAGACAAAGGCTCTTTGGTCCCGAGACCTTCAAAACAGCATTTTTTGTTATCATACGACCTTTTCAATGTTAAGCTAGATTTTTGAAACTTCTTACTATTTTTCCTAAATAGCCAAACTAATCACCTTTTTTTTGCGTCGAAGACAGCTAAAATCGGATGAAATGTCGCGGAAATATGATTTTTTGAAAAAAAAGTGATTTTTGCGAAAAATTGCCATTTTTTGGACCATCCTTACACGGCGTAGGTCTCCCTAATGGCCAAACAAAAAAATACGGGTCTAATTATTTCCAAGGAACCCTCAGAAAAATTTTAAACCCGATCGTTGAACTGTTTTTTCCAATCATGCAGTTTTCGTGGGGAATTGCTGTTAGAAGCTTAGAAAGCTCCTATTGAAATCCAATGAACTCTCTTAAATAAACTTACGAAATCACGACAAAATGGAGTCTTCTTTTAGGCGATTTAAGGAGCACACGGGAAACAAATTGTTTGTAGCCGGATGAATGTCCTATGTCACAAAAGTTTTTGCATAAACATTGGATAGTTATGCAAAAACGGACATGGCAAAAGAAACCGAAAAGCTACAATATCTTACATGTTGAAGGAAACATCGGTAGAAAAGCTACTACAAACGAGTATAAGTCGAGCCAAAACATATATGCGCCAGCATTCTCGCGCCAGTATTCGAAGCTTAACTTGACAACTTGTCGACATGGCGACGAAGCGTCGAAAATCGATGCAGTGTGATTTTTTGGCGATTTTTCCGATTAAAATTCATGCTGAATCGTCATATTTACGAACATGAAAATGACATGGTGTCGATTTCTGGAAAAGTCAGGGAAAACCTGGAATTGTCAGGGAATTTTGTTTGACCTGGAAAAGTCAGGGAAAGTCAGGGAATTTTAAGCTGGGTCAGGGAATTTCGATGATCTTAAAAATATTACTACAAAATTCCATTTCTTTTTGAAAATTCGCCCTTTATGACGTATTTGAATGTCTTCCAGGCCAAAATTTGCAACATTGATAATATTGAATTTTTTATATTGGAACGCAAAACTCCATATAAAAAATGCTCAAGAAAAGGGTCACGAAGAAAAGAAATATGTAGCCTTCTTCCGCGCGTTGCTTGTTTGCAATATGTTTACGTTTAAAAAACAAATAATTTGGATTTGCTTTGGATTTGCGTTCAACTGAAAATTACAAATTATTAGCGCACACAGGGTGGGACAATATGAGGCAGTTGCCCCACCATCCTCAAAGATTTGTTCTAAAATTGGTCGTTTGCTCAGCATATAGGGACCATAGAGAAAATCATACATTTTGTCTGAAAAATTGAATGATTAAAAAATTCAAAAGATAAAAAAATCGAACATTTGAAAATTAAAAAAAATCTTAAATTCTAAAGCTTAAATATTCTCAATTTTGAAAATTGTGATATTTTGGAATTGTTGATTTCTTAATTTTTTAAAATTCTTATTATGTTTTTAAAATTCTTATTATGAAGTTCTAAAAAAAATTAAGGCTGGAAAATTTTCTAAAATTTCACTTTGGTGTTCGTTATCTATATTTTTATTTTTCTCAAAATTAAACTGAACTATGATTTTTTCCAAAGTTATCTAATTTTGTTTAATCTAAAATGTAAGCCAAATAGTGATGGTAAAATGGAATTAAAATTAAAGAATTGAAGAAATAAAACAAAAAATTATGGAATAAACAAGGTTGGCGCGAATACAGCTCCAACATTCAAAATTAAATTATTCAGGAATAAGGAAATAAAATTAGGAAAAATAATAATAATAACCCCACAAACAAATCATTTAAAAAAAAATAAAGATCTGTCCGTTGAATTTAAAAAATATGAAAAAAATCTAAAATATCACTATTCAAAAATAAAAACGATCAAGAGAACACATTTTTTTCATAAATTCTTAAATTCTTCAATTCGTTAATTCGTTAATTCTTTAATTCTTTAATTCTTAAATTCTTAAATTCTTAAATTCTTAAATTCTTAAATTCTTCAATTCTTCAATTCTTTAATTCTTTAATTCTATAATTCTTTAATTCTTTAATTCTTTAATTCTTTAATTCTTTAATTCTTTAATTCTTCAATTCTTTAATTCTTTAATTCTTTAATTCTTTAATTCTTTAATTCTTTAATTCTTTAATTCTTTAATTCTTTAATTCTTTAATTCTTTAATTCTTTAATTCTTTAATTCTTTAATTCTTTAATTCTTTAATTCTTTAATTCTTTAATTCTTTAATTCTTTAATTCTTTAATTCTTTAATTCTTTAATTTTTAATTCTTTAATTCTTTAATTCTTTAATTCTTTAATTCTTTAATTCTTTAATTCTTTAATTCTTTAATTCTTTAATTCTTTAATTCTTTAATTCTTTAATTCTTTAATTCTTTAATTCTTTAATTCACAAATTCCATCTTACCATCTTAGATTACAGAATACCTGATAAAATTTGAAGTATTTTTGGAGTTATTTTTTTCGGTTAGAGAAATTTTGAGAATGTAGAAAATTTGCTTCGATTTTTCTAAGTGACGCTTTGGGAAGATCATCGAGTATGAACTGTAAAAAAAAATAAAATGTCAAGATCGTGGATTTATTACAATTTTAAAATTTTATTTTTTTTTCTTTATTTAGATTTGATTGTAGAAGGTTTTATTTTGTTTTTATTTTTATAAAATGTACTGATCGTGTGAATGATCGTCTGCAGGCTCTGGTCAAGGTAGAAATTTTTTTTTTAATTTTATATCAAAAATATTTTTTTGTTAAATTATTTAAGAAGTTAATTCTTCAAATATCCAAAAATCTGTTTACATTAAATACAAACATTGTTGAAAAGTTCTAGATCTTTTTCAAAACCGTAAACATGTACTTGAAAAATTCACATTTAATAGCTAAATGTTAAATTGCATAGTTTTCTTAGTTTTTCAGTTTTTTCCGTTCTGCAAAAATACATATTTTTTTGTTTTTGTCTCCAAAACCTTAGGTTTTTTTTTATAAAAGTACAATCAAATATGACATCGGCCTAATTCGTTTGAAAATTCGGCAAAAGGCAACAATTCTAAAATTAAACATTACTTTTTATTTCAGTTCAATTTTTCAATTGATTTGTTTTGAAAACTTTTAACTTTAATTTTTTTTTACGAAATGAAGTGAAATTAACTAATCGCCATTTGAAAATTGCAACAGTTTTAATTATAAATTATTTCTTGAGTTTTTTTTTTCAAAAAGATCCTATAAGCTATTGTGTTTCATATGTTTAAAAGACCTATTAAAAAAACTTTAGATTTTTTGGTAAAGGACAACTTTTAAAATGATTGGCTCTCGGTCCTAACCTGGTCACAGCACCTAAAAGGACCTAATAAAAATAAGTTATGAAAAAAAAACTTTTTAAATGACATCACCTCATAAAAAAAACATAGGACATTTTTTGGTTGCTCATTTTGGATGTTTGATAAAAAAAAATGATTGACAAAATAAAAAAAATAGTTTTTAAGTTTTTGCAGAATCAATCGTTAAAAAAAAAAAATTAAAAAGTCATTGAAGTTTTTTAATATCTAAAATTTCCAATATTCAAAAAGGAAAATGCATGAAACCATAAAAACGCTCCAAACAATATGTTAGTAAAAAATAGAAAAAAAATGGTGGTCTGGAGAGGTCAGGGAAAAGTCAGGGAATTTTATTTTGGAATTTGGATCGACACCATGAATGACGTCCAGCCATAAAGTAAAACCTATACCTTTCTTTAGTAAGAAAGGCAACAAGTAAATCGTTCTAAAAATTGTTCGGGATTGCCGATCGATGTCAAATTTGTTTCAGATGGTCACTCATGGTCTGTACTATGAATGCAGGAAGAAATTTCGGATAAAATTAGAAACGAAAAATGTTGGTGAAGGTCGGGGATTTTTTTTCTTATGGTAGGTTAATCAAACGGCTCTAACTCCAGAACCAAATTATGAATCTGGATGAAAATTGGGGAGGTTGTAGAGCTCGAAAAATGCAATTTTTGAGATAAATAAAAGATATGAAAATGAAAAAAATTGACCATATTTTCATTTGAAAACTGTGTATTTTGTGAAAAGTCTGGCCACATCCGAAAACAGATGGATATTTTTAAATTCGGTCTCAAAATGACCCTTGTTCAGCACGCCAGCTTTCAAATGCACTTGGACCAATCAAAATCGCAAATAGGGGAGCCGAGGACTACGCGACACAAAATTTTGCAAAAAAAATTACCACACACGGACATCACTCGAACTCTACGGAATTTATTTTCTCAAAATTCGAGGGGTGGAGATGGACGAGTTCTGTCAAGATGAATCGATAGAGCGTCGAAAATCGATGCAGTGTAAATTTTTAGCGATCCGATTAAAATTCATGCTGTATCGTCTTATTTACGAAGATGAAAATGACGTCCAGCCTTAAAGTAAAACCTATACCTATCTTTAGTAAGAAAGGCAAAAAAGTTGATTACAAGATCGGCAAAACATTTTTTCCCGTGTATCCATTTTTTCTCATTGGTTCTCAACAATACATACAATTTTGCCCAAGACACGAAATAGATGAGAAAATTCACTAAAAAGTTACAGATTTTTTAATATGTACGTACAGTCATCCCACATATTCGGAACACTTTTGTGGTAATTTGTCAATAAGATGCAAATTGCAACTTTTCTGTCGTCCCTGCTATTTTTAGGACCTTTATTTGGACATTCTCTTGCTATTTCACTAGTAAAAATAGTACTTTTTGAACAAAAACTCCCATTTCAAGACTATTTTATCCAGAGCAGCAAAACACTGCCTAAAAATTGCCTGTTCCATGATTGTGGAATGTTATTGTGCCTCCCACAATTGTGGAACACCTGAAATTAATTGATATTTTCACAAAAAAAATATCAGTCCATGTTCAAAACATCACTAAGCATGAGCTTTATTGGTTTTAGAGTGTGAAGTCATTTTTTTGTAAAAATTATGTACTCCTGGCGAGAAAAAGAAAGTTTGTTTACATCGTAAGAAAAAAGTGTTCCGAATTTGTGGATTTCAAGTTGTTTTTCTTTAAAAACTTGATATAAAACGTAAAAATGTACAGCCGGTCTATACATCAATCGAAAGATCGCAAGAAAAACTTTCACATGAACGAAAAAGCAAATCATTATGTTCAATTATCGATTTTCTATGATTTGTTGAACATTGGCAGATCTGTAAACTGTTCCGAATATGAGGGATGACTGTACCATTTTTGTATGGACAGCTGCAAAAATTGTATGGAAAGTATGGGTTCAAAATAGCTTCTTTGGTCATAGGAAAGATCCCAACAAAGTTTGAGCCAATTCAAAAAATATTAAAAAATAAAAACGGTCTAAATTGGCCGATTTCATAGAGAATTTGTCATATACATGACGAAATCCAGTCTCCCTCCAAGCAAAGCAAAAAAAATGTATCAGTAAACAGAGTTTGTAATTTAATGGTAACGATAGCCAGCGTTTAAAAATTTCAATAGTTTTTTTTTTTCTCAGTTGAAAAAATGCGTAGAACTGCAAATCAGTACTTAAACCTCCAGTAATTAGGTTGCAACAGCAGCAATTTAACCCCAAACTTCAAGGCAACGAAAAAATAAAAAAATGCAAAACATTACATCTGCTGCTGCTTGCACTCTGTTGTGGTACTGCTGCTCAGTCGTCATGTTTACCGTATACAGTTGGCTATGGAAACCTTGGCTCAATACATTTCAAAAACAAACATTCACCACACCACCCCAACTAACACAGACAAACAAACACATCACTGTTGAGATGCAAATGAGCTTCACCTTAAAAGCAACGCAACCCACACACAGTGATAGCCGCAAGTAACTCGTGATTTCAATTTGCTGCCGTGTTATCAACAATAAATGAAACTTCAAGTTTCCCTCACCTACACTTCAAAAGCTTTGTGGTTGGTTGCATTGTCTGTGATTGTTGTTTTGAGTAACTGCTCTCTTGTTTTGCAATCAACTTTGTGTAACCTACATGCACGATTCAACTTATCTTCCTACAAATGACTAAATTGGTTTCCCCCTCCTCTTCTCTTTTTTTCTGTTGTTTCGTCACAGGTAAAGTGAAACTTGTGAAAGGCCCGACCCCGCTGGTGCACCACCGCTTCTACCTGGACATTCAGAAGCACCAGCTCGCAAACAAAATCGAGTACACCATCAAGGAGTTGGGTGGAGTAAGTATCATCACGAACGGAACTAACATCAGGCAGCTCGGTTTCTTCCAAGAAAACTGAAATTTCCTTCAACTCGGCACCATTTGGTCATCTTCGTTCCAGTCTGTTTCTTTTCTTGGACGTTTATTTTTTTCAATTCCCTCCTTGCCGGTTGACTTTCATCGTTCAGGACACACAGCCGAGTTCGAGTTCAACTCTGGACGACGAAGGCAGAAAAAAAAGGTTGGGGCTCGAGAGCCTGGAATCGATTTCATGAATATACCAGCAGCAGAAACGAAAATCGAACACACAAAAAAAAACGACCAAGCGGCTGCTCTCACCATGCTGAATAAATGTACATTTTTTGCTCGAACTCAACACTCTGGAATGGAACGATGACGACGACGACGACAGAAGGGACCGACCCCGCCGGACCTCCTCCGGGATTGTGCCCGTGTAGTTCAGAACGAACACGCACACAGGCCAATCTGGAGCAAAAAAGTATAGGGAGAAAAAAAAAAGTTGGTATAAATTTGGTGGGAGTTCAGCAGCGCTGAAATGTTGTGGGAGTTTGAGAGAGAAAGAGAGACAGCGAGAGAGAGAGAAATCGATTTTTGGTGAGCGACCGGCTAGTTGGACGAACGAACTACTAGGGCACCGACACCGGCCAATGACGGTGGTGACAGTGGTAGACTGGGTTGTTTGCACAAGCACATGCCGAGCATGAAATGCGTCAATTGCTATGGGAATCATACCGCCAAGTTGCGCGACTATGTCATTTGGAACATCGCACTTTAGTTAATAGTGGTATTTTTTGTTTTCTAATTGGTTTTTTTTTTAATTGAGGCAAAAGGATCACAAAATTATAAAGATATTATTATAGTTATGACACTGACCAAACATTATCCTACAAAATATGCGAATTGATGAAACAAAAATCTTGGGTTGTTTTTCCTTTTCAATTGGTGATCTAAATTTAACCCTCTACAACCCAAACCCGCCTTAAATGTAATTACAAAAGCCGACTCGGTCCTAACCAGGTCCCAGCACCGAAAAGAACCTAATAAAAATAATTTTATGAAAAAAATCCCAAACCCGCCTTTAGACGGACTTCGATTTAAAAAATCGCCAAAAATCATTTTTTCAACCAATTTTTGATCTTTAAAATTCATTGGAAAGAAGAACTCTTGAAATTTTACAAAATTTATGAGTTGCAAGTTTTACTTGTTTTATGTGACTTTGCCAATGTTTAAAAAAATGTATTTTTTAGGGGTCAACTTTGGCTGTGTTTTTTACTACCATTTCCTATAATTTAAATAAAAGGAAGTATGCAGTATTTTTTCTAGTGTCCCAAACTATGCCTCTACGCATTTATTTACAATTTAAATGTTAATGGTGCCATTTTATAGCGGAAAATGTGAAAAACAAGCAAAAAAGTTAAAAAGTGACTGTAAAAACTTGAAAATAATTAGATTAGAACTAGAATATTTAGAATCACTTTGAATTTATTTATTGAATTTATGACTTACATTTCGCAATTTATTTTTTTTTTATTTTGAAGCCTTTTCAAATGTTAGTCTTGAATATATTTTTTTTCATTACATTTTTAATCGAAAAGAAAAAAGGGACATAATATTTCATGTAAGTTTCATGTTTTTGTTCTAAAAATCAGATCAATAGTTGCTTAGAAATCGGCATTTAAAAATCGATTGCTATTTTAGAGATTACAAAAATGTGAATTTTTCCTGTTCCTTTTTCTTTCTGTGTCTGTATCTAAGCAACCAGAGGACCATTCTTCAAAGTTTCATAGACAAATATGCGGTAGAGAATGACCACGTTTCAGTTAAAGTCACATAATAAACAACAACATTTTAAAGTTCTCAAGTATTTTCTGAACTTTTTAAAAAATATTAGAATTTGAGCAATCATTGTTACTTTTGAAGAAAAAACGAAAAAATTCAGTAAAAACAGCAATATTCCAAAAACTACTTTATGATTCCCATTCCAATTTCACATCTAAAAACTATTTAAAAATTGTAATTTGACCGTTTTGAAATGTTTAGTATTTTTTTTTTAATTTGGCAGCAATGCCTGGCTTGCTGGGCCCTAGCCAGGGTTGCCAGATAAATCTGGGAATGCCAATTTTTTCAAGTGACAGCCAGATTCAATATTTATCATTGTGCCAGATTTATACGGATTTTGTCAAATTTTTAATTTTCTGCCGATTTGGAAAAACTCAAAAATCAAAAAAGTTAGAAAATATTTATTTTACTAAAAAATAAAATACAAGCTTGTAAAGCTCAAAAATAAATCAAAACATTTAAATTCTATCAAATTTTGATCTTATTCACATCCTCCCAATCCTTCCATGTCTAAAATTATAAGATTTTTGTCTGCCAGATTTTTCCAGATTTTTTTCGGTACTTTGCAAGATTTTAAATTTTTACCTAGTAACCTTGGTAATAGCTTTAAAGTTGACCTTTCGATCCTCTCATATAAAAAAATGAACTGAAATTGGTAGTTTTTTTTAGATTGTACCCATTTCTTCAAATTGTCTTCATTTACACCAAATCGGTCAGAAAATTGATTCCCGTGATGCAGATTCTGGAAAATGTATTTGGATACCATTTTTCTATGGACCAGCGAAGGAAGAATCTTGACAAACAAATCATTCACATGGATTTGTATGCGGAACGTCGAAAAAAGAGCTGTCACTTTTCGTAGATGAACAATGTTTGTAAATAAAGCGCAATAAATTAATTTAGGTGGTGCTTAAAATAAGATTTTCAAAATATCTTCAACTGATTGATTTTCTACGAAAAGCTCGGGGACAATTTTCTTCTGCGTGTTTCGCCTCTTCTCACAAATTAAAAAAAAACAAAAAGGCTAAATCTTGGAAAAAATATTTTTGAGGGTAATTTTGTTCGAAAATGATCTACGGCTTCACTTTAATTGAAGTATTGTCAAAACTAATTATTGTTGCATTAATTGTTTTGAAAAAAATAATCTAAATTTAGAAAATTAAAACAAAAACAACAAGTAAATTATGAGATAAAAAAATAAGAAAATCGTATCCTCTGAAATAAAATAAAAATTTATGAAATCTTAAGTGCGAGTTTTTCACCAATGTGTAACAGGTCGTATCGAGGTGCTCCGATTTGGATGAAACTTTCAGCGTTTGTTTGTCTATTCATGAGATGAACTCATGCCAAATATGAGCCCTCTACGACATAGGGAAGTGGGGTAAAACGGGCTTTGAAGTTTGAGGTCCAAAAAACCTAAAAAATCTTAAAATTGCTCGCATTTCCGTAAAACTTCATCAATTCCAACTCTCTTAGTTGCATTCGAAAGGTTTTTTGAAGCACTTCAAAATGTGCCATAGACATCCAGGATTGGTTCGATTTTTTCTCTTAGCTTTTGCAAATTACTATCAAAAATTGTTTTTTTTAAAACCTTAATATCTTTTCGCAACAGCCTCCACCACCCATACTCCTATAGGTCAAAAGATAGGTAATTACATGGACTATAAGCCTACGGTGTTAACTTTTTGGCCAATTGCAGTTTTTCTCATAGTTTTTCGATTTTTCCAGAACAAACATTTTACAACGTTAGTTTTTGCCCTGTAGGCCGCCATAGCGGAATTTTTTGGTCTCAATTTTGTCATATTCGGAATCCTCGGACAATTTCACGTAAGTTAGAAGTATTGGAGTTGTGAATTTGATTGGAAAAATTGGCATTCAGAATGAATTTAAATTATTTTTTTATAATTAGTTTAATTAGGGGTAAAACAGGTTTTCGCCTACTTGATACAGCATTTGACGTATTGATCACAGGGTAAATAAAATCTTTTTTTTTTCAAAAATGTTTTATTTAATTATTTTTTAAATCAAATTTACAACTCCAATACTTCTAACTTACGTGAAATTGTCCGAGGATTCCAAATATGACAAAATTGAGACCAAAAAATTCCGCTATGGCGGCCTACAGGGCAAAAACTAACGTTGTAAAATGTTTGTTCTAGAAAAATCGAAAAAATATGAGAAAAACTGCGATTGGCCAAAAAGTTAACACCGTAGGCTTATAGTCCATGTAATTACCTATCTTTTGACCTATGGGAGTATGGGGGTTGGAGGCTGTTGCAAAAAGATATTAAGGTTTTAAAAAAATCCATTTTTGACAGTAATTTGCAAAAGCTAAGAAAAAAAACCGAACCAATCCTGGATGTCTATGGCACATTTTGAAGTGCTTCAAAAAACCTTTCGAATGCAACTAAGAGAGTTGGAATTGATGAAGTTTTACGGAAATGCGAGCAATTTTAAGATTTTTTAGGTTTTTTGGACCTCAAACTTCAAAGCCCGTTTTACCCCACTTCCCTATGTCGTAGAGGGCTCATATTTGGCATGAGTTCATCTCATGTATAGACAAACAAACGCTGAAAGTTTCATCCAAATCGGATCACCTCGATACGACCTCTAGAACAAACCGAGCAATATTTACAAATACTGCCTCTTAATTTAATAAAGTAAATATTCAAAGCAACCTATGATTCAAGAGTTTCCTATGCAGATAGGACGTTTGAAAATTTAATCTGGAAATGATCTTAGGCAAGAGATTACAAAATTCACAATAATTACATATTTTTAAAACAAAAATAATCGTCTTATAGGAGAAACTAGGGAAAATTCTCGTATGTTTGACAGGTTAAGCACTCGCTCCTAACTCCATCCAATTTGCTGGTTTTTACTATGTAAACAACTAATTTTGCAAAACTTTTGATAGAAACTTGCATGCTCACTTCTTATTGAGCTCGAGTTCAGTTGAAAACTCTTTTAATTTTAATGTCAAAGCTCTGACCTGCCAACATTAGAGGCACGCTGAAATTAGATTTTGTTCCCCTACTTGAAACAAACCCAAGTTGGACGTAAAGTGCGCTAGTTGCAAGGGGAACCATTCCACCAATTTCTGGGAAAGCAGTGAAAAGTGAAAAGTCCTACTCATTTTAACATGCTTGTGGTTGGTGCTAATGAATTACCTTCCGTTTGAAGTCCGTACTAGAGACCCGTCCATTCCACAGAATCAACGACATCAACGTTCTAACTAGACTGGTCTCGCTCGTAACGCGCATGTATTCGTTCACCAACAAGAAACCAAACCAAGCAAACAGCGCCCAACAACAAGAACCACTCATTCTCCCTGAATCTTACTGAATTGAGAGAGAGCGCACTCAAATCCATTGAGAGAGAACGAGAGAAGAGAAGAGTGAAAACATGAAAGGAAATGTTCAGCTCGGCACTGAATCAACCAGCAGAGGCCGAGTCAGTCCTACACGGGCAAAGAATCTTTGTGCCAGCGAGCCAACGCGCGTATCCGAGCTCTGCCGTGAACGAGCTTGCGTTGAGAAACCGAGTGAGAAGTGGTGGAGGAAAAAAAAAGGCAGCCATTGCGCGCTCGGCAAGTCGCCATTTCTGTGAAAAATACGGGCCAATTTTGCGGGGCGTCGTCGGTTGCGGATTTTTTGGGCAAACGGTTTGAAAGGTGCGATTCTTTTTCCGATGGGGACAGTTTTTGTTGTTTGAGGAAGAAGTGTGTTATGGGTTGCTGGGATGTGTTGAAAAAATCACGAGAGAGAGGGCTGGGGTGAGTGAGTGAGTGTGTACGTTGGAAGGCCCCCTCCTTTGTGACGACGTCACTGGTTCCGAGGTGGTGTCTTCCTACTGGGACGAAGTGTTTACACTGTAATGCAAGCTATTCATGAAGGGATCGTTTTGAATTCCTGGGTCACGCACAGCTCAGCGCGGTGACGAATACGGTCAGGGGTTTCATCATCATCGTCGTCGCTGCACAGCGCACAGCAAAGCAGAGTCGGATCGATTCAGCGTTTTTTTTCCTCCTCGCACAGAGTTGGAGCGAAAGCAGAATACGCTCACACCGAGTCTCTGTCCACAGCAGTTCCAACAAACCCAAGCGACGACCGAGCAAGCGAACAAACGACGACGACGATGACGAGGAACAGCCAACCTACCGTCCACAACCAGCCTTGCCTTGCTTCCTTCGAAAACCAACCAACTCTACGGTCTGGTCTGGCCTGTGTGTACATGCTATGTAGCTCAGAAACAGCAGCAGAGGCAGAGGCAGCCCAGCAAAAGCTTGTGATTCTCGTACCCTCCGCCGTTCCGCCTGCCCTCCCTCGCACCCTGACCATATCTCCGACTACGTATTGTTCAGCGACGACGACGACGGAGAGCGACGAGTTTCCACTTTACTTTGAATCGAGAAACGCGTACAGACGGACGATTCCGCACGGGAGTGGTACGGGTCGGGCTTGTTTCCGTGGAAAAACCAGGCTCGAAAACGGTTCCTGGGACGCGTAGTGACCGGTGGAACGTTCAGAACGACTCTAAAACACCACTGGTGACATCTGTCATCGAGTTCGTTGAGGCCGTGTCCAAGTGGCTCTTCTTTTCCGTGTGTGTGAGTGCGTGCATATTCAACTCTAGCAGTTCTAGCTGTGACAGCTCACAGTGCTAAATTAGGGCCAATTTAAGGCCCAGCGAAGCGAGCCACCGTTGCGTAAATCAAATATGGCTGAAAATACGTCCATTTATCGGAAAAAAGCTGCCTGCCTGGCTAGCTAGCTGGTCGTCGTCGTCGTCGTCACCAACAGCAGAGTCGCTCATATCGTGTTTTTTTCATTGCATTGCCTCGTTCGCCTTTACCGTACACACAACATCGCATCGCACAGAGCGCTCTCTCAGCAGTTGGATCGTCGTCGTCGTGGCCAAGATGGTGCAATGGCAGGTGTTTACTGTGTGGAATCGGTCGTCGCATATCCAGTTAGAAATTTCAATGTAGTTAAGTCACAGACATAAACGGGATGGCGTAGATCGCATTCTTCACTTTAGCAAGTCTGTTGAGTTTCACTTTGATGTTGAGTAATGAGCTGACTGCTTGCTTTGTATTCATGGTTACGACTACTTCACTTCGATGTTGAGGAATGAGCTGATTGCTTGCTTTGCATTCTTGGTTTCGACTTCTTCCTTCACTTCACTTCTATGTTGAGTAATGAGCTGATTGCTTGTTTTGCATTCTTGGTTTCGACTTCTTCCTTCACTTCACTTCGATGTTGAGGAATGAGCTGATTGCTTGCTTTGCATTCTTGGTTTCGACTTCTTCCTTCACTTCGATGTTGAGTAATGAGCTGATTGCTTGCTTGCTTTGCATTCTTGGTTTTGACTTCTTCCTTCACTTCACTTTGATGTTGAGTAATGAGCTGATTGCTTGATTTGCACTCATGGTTTCCATGGTTTCGACTTATTCCTTCACTTGCTCCTTGCTCTGCATTCTTGGTTTCGACTTCTTCCTTCACTTCGATGTTGAGTAATGAGCTGATTGCTTGCTTGCTTTGCATTCTTGGTTTTGACTTCTTCCTTCACTTCACTTCGATGTTGATTAATGAGCTGATTGCTTGCTTTACATCCAAGGTTTCGACTACTTTACTTTGATGTTGAGTAATGAGCTGATTGCTTGCTTTGCATTCTTGGTTTCGACTTCTTCCTTCACTTCACTTTGATGTTGAGTAATGAGCTGATTGCTTGCTTTGCATCCATGGTTTCGACTTATTACCTCACTTCACTTCAATGTTGAGTAATGAGCTGATTGCTTGCTTTGCATTCTTGGTTTCAACTTCTTCCTTCACTTCACTTTGATGTTGAGTAATGAGCTGATTGCTTGCATTGCATCCATGGTTCCGACTTCTTCCTTCACATTAACCTTTTCGACTTCCATTGGACCTCCAAAAATCTACGATGTTTGATTCATACAGCACCTGAAAAAGAAAAGAAAAAAAGTTAAAACAAAATACCCAAAAATAAAACGTTCAAAAACTTACCTTAATATTTTAAGTGACCTAAGTACTCGATTCTTACGTCCGTGAGTGGGAAATGCAGCAACTGAAAGAGGAAGAAAAGAGTTATAAAATATCTGAAACTTAATCAAAGATTCCATTTACTGCATAGCAGTACTCGATTTCGACGTCCGTGTTTGGGAAACTTACAACTTAAATGGAAAAGCCGTCAATATGTGCTTAATTATTACGTCTGTGATCGGGAAACACTACCAACGTATCAATCAAGTGAAACAATTGTCCCACTAGTACTAAACTCTTACGTCCGTGTTCGGGAAATGCTATATTTGCACAAAATTTGTGATTTACCCCTGTGAAGCTTTGTTAGCATTGTGATTCGTTACCACCTACCCATCTTGGCACCACCACCGTCGTCGTCTTCATCAAAAGAGTGTACAATGAAAACATGGGTTTCCTCGAAACGAACACGAAAACCAAGGCAACACCAGCTCTCTCACAAATACATTCATAGAAGAGAAAAAAAAATAATCAAGGCACTCAAATGTGGTGTGAAACACGCAGAGCGCGCAGGTTAAGCGCGCCCCGGTGAGAGTGAGTTCCCTGGCTACGAACGAGCGAGAATGAAGGAAGGAGGAAGCAAACGGCGCGCGAAAAGCAAATAAGAAAGGGGCAACATAAACACGAACGCGAAAACAGTGAAACTCAGTGATGTGTGAGTGTGAGCGCAAGTGATCGTAGTGTGCGTGTGCTTTCGAGTTGGGTGTCATGGAGATGTGTGTGTGGAATGAGGGAGGAAAGAAAAAGGAGAAAGAGAAGAGAGTGTGGGGCATGAATGTTAGGTTTACCGGTTCTCGGCGAGTTTTGTGACCTCTCGGCAGAGCCTACTGCGATGGGAAAGGTTTGGTGTTTTTGTTTTGCGCACCACTGGACGGATGATGTGGTGCTGTTCAGGTGTGGAAGGAAGAGTGTGTGCAATGGGACTTTCTCTGGCTCTGATAAGATTTGGAGTGGAAGGAATTTGGCGTGAATGGGATGGAGTTCAACTAGACAGTCGGTCGATGAAGTAGCCAGAGAATGCATCATGGAAAATCCCGTTGAAAGAACAGCTTTCTATCCTCTCCTTAGACCTCTGAACTTGGAATTATGGACTTCAAAATGATACAAGTCCTTATAAAAAAAAATGTTTTATTCAATATAAAATAACTGAAATTTTATACTTGAAACGACCTTTTAAAGTTTAAGTCTAGTTGATGGAAAGTTAGGTCTCTCTCAACTTAAAAAATATTGTCAAGGGGTTATTCACATACCACGTGGATGAATGCAAAAAAGAACACATACATGCAAACTTAGAGTTAACATTCGTGATTTAAGTTTCATATTCAGTTGTGTTTTTATGTCAATTTTACAAAATACATACAAATATTTTAATGCATAACAATTTTGCTATGACAACGATAAAAAAATCGGTTTCATCTTGATTCGAACAAATTTTAATTCAGTATGCTTTCCCCTGATCGATTTAAAATTTCTCTACACACACACCCCCAGGCAGACAGACTATCATCAAGATCTTTCACCTACTAGAGCTGCTTTCATCAGCAGCGCCAGCACATTATGAAATCCGGATCGATAATTCCATCCAGAGTCTGACGCTGTGCGTTTTTCATTCCACAACAAAAAAAGAGGACAAAATTACCTACACAGTATAGTTGGTTAGTTTTGCACAACAGAGGATGGTGCGTTTCCCACGAAGTCTGTGCGCTCAAAATTAATCGATTCCCTTGCTTTCACACACCGGTAACATCGTGCCATGAATCTGTGGAAACTGCAACTGACAGTTCGTGTTGTTGCACGGAAAAAAACATCGTGACCAACGTGAAACATATTCATCATACAAAGCAATTTTCATGAATCTGTTCACAATTTCGTGAATCTGGTTCATGAAATCGTGAACAATTTTACGAAAATTTGTTGATTTGACATTTAAGAATTCATGAATCGAAATTCATGATTTCTGGAACAACTATTTTCCGTGTGCATCAAAATTCTGCGCGCGCAATCCGTATCCCAAATCCTGAATTGTATTGGTGAGTGACCCGGCCAAGGATGCTCAGAGAAAGAGAGTCTTCTCTTCTCACTGTCCACCCACTTCCCCAGGTTTTTTGTTGTGCCGGATGGCCAAGAAAGAGCAGAAAGTCTTGGCTTCGTACACACATAGCTATTTCTGCTACAAATTGTTTAAATGCCGCCTTCCCACGTCCCCTCGGGAGATTTGCTCCACATCTTGGCTGGAGTTCCTTGTACTGGTTCTGGTTCTGCCTTTGTCTTGTTTCGCGAAGCATCTTAAGATGGCCGAAAGTCGTCCGGGTTTCGTCCGTCTTCTCCCTTCTCAGATCCCTAATGCATGACTCACGCAACTGGTTGCCAATCAAATCGCCCCAACCTCCTCTAATTTTTCCCTTCTTCTTTCCAACTTTTCAGCACATCGAGTTCTTCTTGAGCAAAGACATTACGCACTTTATCACCGACAAGGACTACAGCCACTACCAGCGAACGGGAGATCCGGAAGGTGGTCCCTCGCACAGTTACAACGCCCAGCCGGTGACTCCGACGACCCCGTTGACGCCGAAGACTCCGCTGTCCAACCGGCACCACCAGCATCTGCAGCAGTATGTAAACGAGGCGTCCCCATCGTCGCCGTCATGTGGAGCAGCTGCAGCAAGTTCGTTGTTACATCCGACAGGGCCGGGTTCCGTTGGAGCCGGGACGCTCGGAGGCAGTGAGAGCAGGGTGAGAATTTGATTATTGCGGTGTTTGGTTGTGGCCTGCAGTTCACATTATGAAGCGAAATTATTGTTAAATTTTTAAATACCTAAATTCTTAAATTCTTCAATGGGGTCCTAAAATTAAGCTTTCATTTGCGATATTATTGTTCACAACGATAAAGGTTATTTTTCTGAGTACAATGACCCTTCGAACGACCTCAAAGGATTTAAAATTGATTTTTAATTCAATTTTTTAAAATTAACTTCGCGGCCTTTCTTGACAGAAAAGGTTATACTCAGTGTTGCGTTCCTCACGCGCTCACGCGCTCATGAGCGCTCACTTTTCGCTCATTCGTGAGGAGGAGCGCTGCGCGAGCTAGCTCACGTTTGCCCGCGCTCACGTTTGCTCCGATTTTTTCAGCTCGCGTTTGCTCCACGCTCGCGCTCGCGCTCATATTTCGCTCACGGAGCGCTCATTTTGGACGTATCGCTAATCATTTAACGTTTTTGAGAAAGTTTTTTTTTTTTAATTCTAGATGGATTTTTTGCGTAAGGTGCAGTAGGGCTGTGGAAATATGACTTTGTGAACAAATTTTATGATATATGAATTGGAATAGCTTATTTTCATCAATCATGTTTTTAAATAAAGGCCTTACTGTAGCAGAGAGGGGCGGAGGGGTATAGACGCCTAAATAAAAGGGCCTGTTAACCTTAGAGTAGGAGTAGGAATCTCGTAATCGAGAACGCCAAGGCAATGCTGTAGAGCGAATGATTTGATTTTTTGAAACCTTAGAAAAACTTACAAAACAATGAATGGATTCAAGAGGATTTATGCTTTGGTAAGTTCGATTCAAGGTTAAATGCTTAGTTGATTAAAATATAACATTAAACTGTTTTTATGTACCTAATCAGTGTTTTGACTACATTTCCAGATTGCGGGTCAGAATGAGCTACCATTAAAAAAAAATTATTCCGTTTATTAAATCTTTCAGTGATTCAGTGATTAGAAACGGCTAATCATTTCTATAAGGTTAGTCTTTATTTGGCAAACATTTTAGAAAAAAGGGTAACATTTTTGAAACAGTTCTTTTTTTAAATATATGCCTCAAAATTCCTAAGGGTTTAAATAACCCTTTTGACTCAAATCAAATAAATTGTCAATATTTTTCACCACGAAAAGGTTGGCTCTTCTTCCAACAAGTATATATTCAATTACAAGTTATTTATGATTTTTTGAACATGGATGATTGTAACTGTTTAAAAGATTATTTAAAAATAAATAAAATATACATAAATTGTCAATATTTTTGTACATAACAACAATACAATATGGTCCAATATGGATTTGATTTGTAAACAAACAGTGCATCTCTTCACGTAAATGAATGTTTACATTATGAATTTAGTTTTTTGTTCCTTGTTCGAAAAATGTCTAGATTTTAAATAGAACGTAAATTTCGGTTCACTGATCAAATCCGTTTCATTGCCTACTTTTGTTTGTTCGACCACTTTCTTGTTTGTTTTTGCTGCCTGTGCTGAGATAGTTCTAGAAACTTTGTTTCAAACAGGCAGATGCTTCAACAGGAAAAAAACTACCTACTTTGGCTCACCGGCTCACGTGAGCGCAAAACGCTCCGGTGAGCGTGAGCGAGCACGAGCTACCTGATAAAAACTCACGCTCCAGCTGGAGCGAGCAAGCTTTCCGTGAGCGCTCGCTCATTCGCAACCCTGGTTATACTTGACAGCTCGTTCCAAGGGAACCATAGTTAATCTATCGAAAAAATGTTGTCTTGTCTAAAAATTTTTGAAAAAGTGTTCAGAAATGGTTTTCAATCGTGTTTTTTAATGGGCTTTAGTACTTAAGAGGCAGTATTTGTAAATATTGCTCGGTTTATTCTAGAGGTCGTATCGAGGTACTCCGATTTGGATGAAACTTTCAGCGTTTGTTTGTCTATACATGAGATGAACTCATGCCAAATATGAGCCCTCTACGACAAAGGGAAGTGGGGTAAAACGGGCTTTGAAGTTTGAGGTCGAAAAAACATAAAAAATCTTAAAATTGCTCGCATTTCCGTAAAACTTCATCAATTCCAACTCTCTTAGATGCTTTTGAAAGGTCTTTTGAAGCACTTCAAAATGTGCTATAGACATCCAGGATTGGTTTGACTTTTTCTCTTAGCTTTTGCAAATTACTGGCAAAAATGGATTTTTTTGAAACCTTAATATCATTCTGCAACAGCCTCCAACACCCATACTCCCATAGGTCAAAAGATAGGTAATTTCATGGACCATAAGCCTACGCTACTAACTTTTTGGCCAATCGCAGTTTTTCTCATAGTTTTTCGATTTTTTAAGAACAAACATTTTGCAACGTTAGGTTTTGCCCTGTAGGCCAAGAAGACGGCACTTTATGGTCTCAATTTTGTCATATTCGGAATCATCGGACAATTTCACGTAAGTTAGAAGTATTGGAGCTGTAATTTTTATTTAACAAATAATTAAATAAAACATTTTTGAAAAAAGAAATAGATCTTATTTACCCTATGATTAATACGTCAAATGCTGTATCAAGTAGGCGAAAATCTGTTTTACCCCTAATCCAACAAATTGTTAAAAATATTTTAATTCATTCTAAATGGCAATTTTTCCACTCAAATAAACAACTCCAATACTTCTAACTTACGTGAAATTTTCCGAGGATTCCAAATATGTCAAAATTGAGACCAAAAAGTGCCGTCTTCTTGGCCTACAGGACAAACACTAACGTTGCAAAATGTTTGTTCTTAAAAAATCGAAAAACTATGAGAAAAACTGCGATTGGTCAAAAAGTTAATACCGTAGGCTTATGGTCCATGAAATTACCTATCTTTTGACCTATGGGAGTATGGGTGTTGGAGGCTGTTGCAGAATGATATTAAGGTTTGGGACCATCCATAAACCACGTGGACACTTTAGGGGGTATGGCGATTGTCCACGCTCCATACAAAAAGATTTTTATTGTATGGACAATTGTCCACGAGGGGGGGGGGGGGGTTCGAGATTACCAAAAAAGTGTCCACGTGGTTTATGGATGGTCCCTTTCAAAAAAAATCCATTTTTGACAAATTCGAAGATTTTTTTTAAAATTAAGCATTCCTAAATATTTTAACAATCCTCAAGTTCTAAAATAAAAGATTTAAAAAACAAAAATTCTAAAAATTGGGAAAGCAAAAAATCAATCATTTTAAAATTCTGAATTCCAGGATCACAAAAGTCAAAAATATTAAAAATATACAAAAATACAAAATAATTAATTTTAAAATTCTTTATTTCTTTAATACTAACATAAAAAAAATCTGAGTTTTATTTGAAAATTCAAAAACACAATTAATAAAGATTTATTCTGAATTGAAAGAAAAAAACATTTTAAAAAGCTAAAATTATAAGTTTACCTTAGGTAGTTGTTTTGAATTCCAAGATTTTGGAATATAAAAGTTCTAAAAAATTATAATTCAATTCAATAATGAAAAATAAACTAAAATTCAAATAAATACAAAATAGAAAATTCTAAAACTCTACATTTCTTGAGTACTAAAATTATAATTTTCTTAAATTATAAAATTGAAAAATTCTAAGATATTAGGATTTAAGGTGACGACTTCCATCATTGCATTGATTTTTTGATAGACGATACAAATGTTGCTTCTTTTACAATATTTTCACTAATTTCCTTTTAGGGGCCATCCATAAACCACGTGGACACTTTTTTGAAATCTCATTACCCTTTCCTTCCCCCCTCGTTGACAATTTCCATACAAAACTAATATTTTTTGTATGTACAAATCAAATATAATGTGTGTTTTCATTACACGCGTTTGAATGGGACGAAAGGCCGTAAGATCCATGTCGTACCGCCCCTTAAAATGTGTTCAAGATGTGAAAGAAGAGACACAAATGTTGGCTAGCACTGGTTTATCGAGTAGGAACTGTACATTTTTCATAAATGTACACAGACTCGATTATCCGAAGCCAAATATATATTAAAAAAAAAACAAAAATTCCAGAATAACAAATTCAGAAATAAACATTTTTTTAGAATTAGTTTTTTTTAATTCTCTAATCAACAAATAAAGTCTAACAAAAAAAAAAGATTAAAAAACAGTTCAACATTCAAAAGTTCTATCAATCAAAACTCAACGATTTTAAAATTTCAAAATAAAAGAATATCATTAAAAATAAAATTTTAAAATTCCAAAACTGATTTTTTTAAATTTTATATCTATAAATAAACTAAATTAAATAGCTTAAATTTATGTTTCTTAATTTTCCAAATTTTTAGATTTTTGAATTTAAAATTTTTAAATTTAATAAACATTAAAAAAATTTAAAGAATAAAAAAACAACAATTCCAGAATATCTAATTCAAAAATACATTACTTTTTAAAAGATTTTTGAATTTTATTTTTTTAAATATAATTAATAGTTTAAAAAATATTTAAAATTAGATTTTTATACAAATTCGTTAGCTAACAAACAAAGTCTAACAAGAACAAAAGATTGAAAAAAAAGTTCAAAATGTAAAAATTCAAAAGTTCTAAAAAAGACAATTTTTAATGATCGATCCAATACTCTCTACTATTGGCGAACAGTAAATTGGTTCCACTTATTCAGCACCCAGGTTCTAACGAAATAAAAAAATATCATTCAAAATAAGCTTTAAATATCCAAACCTGTTTTTTTAATTCAATTTTTAAAATAAGGAAAAATAGTAAAAAGCTTAAATTTATGTTCATTATTTTTCAAATTATTAGATTTCAGAATTTAAAAATATTATAATCCTCAAATTCAAAAATGAAAAGAATACAAAAAAAGTAAAATTCCAGAATAACAAATTCAAAAACGCATAATCAATCATTTTATAATTCATAATTTTTTTTTTTAATATTGAAAAAATGCATTTTTTTTAAATTAAATAGGCAATCAACCATTCAAATTTGACTAAAATGGGGTCGCAGAGCTCGAATTTAATGTTAAAAACAGGAAAATAATCTATCGGATCATCGAACTTCGGATAATCGAAACTTCGGATGATCGAGTCTGGACTGTATTATTAAAAAAAGAACAGAATTGAACAAAAATTAAATTTGAGCATTAAAATTTCTTTTTAGCTTAAAAATTGAGCAATTTTTAAGCTAAACTAAAAATTACAGAATTAAAAAACCATTTTTTAAATCTAAAAATAAGTTCCTTGATTTTGTATAGTTTTGAAGGATTTGGAACTCTAAAGTTCTCAATTTTTTAGATTTCTTGAATAATAAAATTATAAATTTAAAAACAATAGAGTATGACAGTTGTGGTCAATTCCGGTTCGTCCACAGCTCTGGTCATATTTAGCGTCTCATTTCCGAAAACGGATTTATAAAATCTGCCATGATTTGTACCTCAATCAAATCAAAATGTCTAATTTGTGATTTTCTTATCTCTTCTCCCTCCAGCCCACCAAACCTGCCGCACCCCGCAGCCGCGCGGATGCTATGCTACAGCGTGTCCGCCAGCAACAACAACAGCATCATCACCTACAACAATCTCCAAGTGGCGCATCGTCGTACAACCCACTGCTAGCCGCCTCAACGCGCTGCTCAACATCGCGACCGTGCAGTCCACTCAGCCCATCAGTTCCGTCGCCATCGCCTACTCCGTCGGCCGTTTCCGCTGTCCGGCTCGACCGCAACAGCCAAAGTCCGGCCCAGTTGGCCAAGTCCTGGGGGAAGCCCATCTGGAGCACCGAGTACGCGATCAAGTTCCTGAGCAAGGTCGTCGGGTCGGTCAAGCAGGATCAGCTGGGACAGAACCAGGTCGTGCAGGGTGGGAAGGGTTCTGGGAAGTCGAGCGACCCGGCCGGGAAGACAACTCCGCAGCATTTGCGTGGGGATTACATTAAGATCGAATCGCACCAGCGGCATCACTACAGGCCGGCGTTTGCGCTGTTCAAGGCGTGGCCCTCGTTGAACCTCGCCACCAAGAGTAACCACTCGCCGTTTGATAGTGCCCGCGGTGGAGGTCAACGCAGCGTTCAACCAAGTGTTCAAGCCCAGGCTGGTCAACCAGCCCCGGAAGATCGTCCCAGGACCGCGACAACCAATCAGCCAACCAATGCGACGACGGCCACGGCCAAACCCGAAGACAACACCACACAGCAGCAGCAGGAGAACGCGCAGAACGCCCAACAGCAGCAGTGTGGATATTGCGAGATCTGCCGCATCGAGTACGACGTGCTCGCGAACCATCTGAACGCCGACGAGCACCGGGCGTTCGTGCGGAATGACGGCAACTTTGCGGCGCTGGACAAACTCATCGCGGACGGAGGCGTCGGATTGGGCGCGTTTTTGCTGAACGGTGTTGAGTGTGGTGGGGAAGAAGAACTGCCGACCAAGGAGGAAGATAGTGACACGAAGAAGAAGAACCAAAAGAAGACGAAAAAGGACACCGTTGTTGAAGGTGCTGAAGAGGAATGTGACCAAGGGGAAAGTGTAGTGAAAGCGAAAAAGAGAAGAGTGGAAAAAGTGGAAGAAGAACCTTTGAAGCAGCAGCAAGAAACTGTGAAAAATATCGTGACTGTTGAGAAGGAGCGAGAAAAGGAAGAGGAAGTGACGAAACCTGCACCTTTGAAGACGTACTCGAGGAAATCGAAAGGTAGGCTCGCTGATTTGTATGTTTTTGTAGAAAATTTAGATAGACCAGAGCATGCAAAGTACAATTTATGTAAAATCGACTAGAAAACTGTTATTGACATTGTTTATATTTTTGTAACTGAATTTGACATTGGAATAAAGCAAATCTTATAATACAATTTTTTGATGAACTACCCAAATATCAAGAAAAATCTGTCGTCTCTCTGCCATAAAAATCTTTTCTTGGAAAGATAAAATCTTTTGCGTAGCACATTCGCGGTTTAATGTTGTGTCGTTGCCTTCGCAGTGAACGCACTCGAAACGTGATGTGAGTGCTGCTGCCTTTCCCAGTTTATTGCTATTTTTGTTTGAGCAAAAAAAAAAAACTAATATAAATAATGTTTTCATGAATTGTTGAACACACTTTGCACATTTCATTTCAACTTTTTTTTTTGAAAATTTGTATGCAAAATCCGACATTTTTATATTCTGATTTGAACTAAACTTTAATACCTACAATGGCGTTAAAACTGAGAAAATTTCTTAAAAATTTCAAAAAAAAAAATGTTGCCATCAAGGTTGTTAATCGATAAAATTATCGTGGATAATATTATCGTCGATTACATTGAATTTTCAATGTTTTCAGCAAGAATTTTTTTTTGTTTCTGTCATACGACTGCTGAGACCATAGTCGAATTTTTGTATATGTATATAGTAGTTTTAAAGTTAAAATACTCAACATTGTTCACGAAAAACCATATTTTCCGAAAGTACTTGAATTTTCATCATTTTTGCATGGGTGTCAAACAAAGCGAAATTTTGTATGCTTTTTTACTTCATTAGATTTTTTTAAATACTAAAATTTTCCCAAAGTATCATTTTTTTTCGAAAATACTCAAATTTTAAAAATTTGCAGTTTAGGTATCAAACGAAGCGATTTTGTGTATGTTTTTCACTTCAGTAGAGTTTTTGCTTTGGCAAATACTAAAATTATCACAGAATACCGTTTTTTTTTCGAAAATACTAAATTTTTCTAAATTTGCAATATGGGTATCAAACGAAGCGAAATTTTGTATGCTTTTTTCCAGTGTTCCCACGAGCCTAAGCCATCGGCTAGGCTAGGTTCATTTTTCTGGTTCAGGTTCACACCACACGTCGGCAAGCATCGTCGGCTCAGGCTCACTTAGTGCCGTGAGCCATGGTTCATTTGGTTCAAACTAGGTGAGGTTAGCCAAAATGAACCATTGGCTTGAACCTGGCTTGAACCTGATCAAAGAGTGTTAGGCTAAACGGCAAGCTTTGTTACACCGTAGTATGTTCAAACCGTAACATTCGTTACTCGGTAGTATGATTACACCATAACATTGTTACACCACAACATTCGTTACACCGTTACATTTGTTACACCGTAACATTCATTACATCGCAACATTCATTACACCGTGACTTTCGTTACACCAACCAACCGTAACGTTGTTACACCGTAACGTTGTTACACCGTAACGGTGTAACGAATGTCACGGTGTAATGAATGTAACGGTGTAACGAATGTTGCGGTGTAACAATGTAACGGTGTAACGAATGTAACGGTGTAACGAATGTTGTGGTGTAACAATGTTACGGTGTAATCGTACAACGGTGTAACAATGTTACGGTGTAACAATGTTACGGTGTAACAATGTTACGGTATAACAACGTTACGGTGTATTGATTGTTACGGTGTAATGAATGTGGCGGTGTAACAATGTTATGGTGTAACGAATGATGCGGTGTAACAATTTTGCGGTGTAACGAATGTTATGGTGTAATGAATGTTACATTGTAACATTGCTACACCATAATATTTGTTACACAGTGCATTATTCCTATGGTTTTCATTAGGTTAGCCTGGCTTAAGCCATGGTTCATGGTTCACTGAACCAGGATTGAACCACAAAGGGAGGCTTAAGCCGAACCGAGTTTATAGGTGAACCTAGCCTAACCGGTTCATTTGGGAACACTGCTTTTTTCAAGTTTATCAAAGTTTTTTTGAAAACTGAAATTTTTACAAGATACCGATTTTTACAAAGAGAAAACTCTAATAAACTGAAAATGTACATCATATTTCGCTTCGTTTGATACCCATAAATTCGTTTTTTTTGTGAAAATTTTATTATTTAAAAAAAAAATCTAATAATGTGTAAATGCATAACGAATTTCGCTTCGTTTGATACCCATATTGCATATTTCGTAATTTTCAGTATTTTCGAAAAAAATACGGTATTTTGTGAATATTTTAGTATTTTCAAGAAAAAACTCATATGACCTGAAAAAGTTTACAAAATATCGCTTTGTTTGATACCCATATCACAAATTATGAAAATTTGTGAACTTTCAAGAAAATACGGTATTTAGTGAGCAATTTTGAGTATGTATACATTGAAACTTACTACATTTTCAAAAAATATATTCTTAGCCAAAAACTTGAAAAATGTAACATAATTTAGTTGGATTAAGTCGAGTTTTTTAAGATTTAAAAAATGATTTTTTGTCGTCCATTATCGTAGATTTTCGTTATCGTCCCGACAAAGAAATAAAAAAATAATAAATTTTCAAAAAAAAATCGCGATGTTTTAAACATTAAAACCTGGAAAAAAATCAGAAATTCTTAAATTTTTTAAAGTTTGAACAATTTTTAAAATATGTTATAAAAAATTATTGTTGTTTTTCAATAATTCGAAAATAATGTTGATGAAAAAATAAACAATTGAAAGCTTAAAAAATCTAAAGCAATTGAAAAAAATCTAGAAAAAAAATTAAATTTAAAAAATATTTCTTTAGCTTTAAAAACATTTCAATTCGTTAAGATGGAATATAGGATCAATAATACCACTCTCCACCCTCTAGTGGTTTTGTCCCAAAGATCCATTTTTGTACTGAAAAGTTTTACTTTTCAGCACCAAAATGGATGTAAAAAAATTCGAAATATTCAGCAATTGTATCGAAAAGCATTACTTTTCAATATTATTTGATTTTAACGGACGGTGAATTGACTTAAACCATGTGTTTGCTTTTGTGGATCAATCGGACCGCGCCCTGGAACCACAATCCAGAGTGCTCGGTGAACCTCGTTGGATAAATGTACAACACGTTAACGATAACAACAGTTCAATCGTTATCGCCGGGACGATAACGATAATCGTTATCGGTATCGTTATGCCGATCATTCACAAAATACCGTATTTTTTTGAAAGTACTCATTTTTTTATAATTTGCCTATGGATCCAATGATTCCAAATTTTGCATGCATTGTCTTTGTTTAAGAGTTTTTTGAATAGAATACTGAATTGATGACAAAATACCGTATTTTCTCGAAAATACTCAAATTTTTATAATTCGCAATATGGGTATCAAACGATTTGAAATTTTGCATACATATAAATTTAAAAATGTAAAAATCTCAAAACACGTCATCCTTGCAAATTTCATAAACGAAAATACTCAAATTTTAATAATTCGCAATATGGGTATCAAACGATTTGAAATTTCGCATATATTTGAACTGAACTGAGTTTTAGAAATTTATGCAAAATTTCAAATCGTTTGATACCCATATTGCGAATTATAATAAAAATTAGTATTTTCGAGAAAATACGATATTTTGTGAAAATTTTAGTATTTAATTCAAAAATCTCTAAAACAGTGAAAATGCATGCATTATGTTGAATCGTTTGATACCCATATTGCAAATTATAAAAAATTGAGTATTTCCGAGAAAATACGGTATTTTGTGAAATTTGAGCATTTCATTCAAAAAACTTTAAAACAGTTCAAATATATGCAAAACTTCAAATCGTTCGATAACCAAATTGCGAATTATAAAAATTTGAGTATTTTCGAGAAAAAACGATATTTTCTGAAAATTTTAGTTATTTTAAATACTACTTTTTGCATTTCAATTAAATGTATGGGCTTACAGATATAAGTTTAATTACATTGCTCATAACTGTAAATAGAATATTTTTTTCAGTGTGGTAGAAACCTGGATAGTAAATAAGTTTACTTAAATAATAACACAAGTTAAATTGAAAAATTGTCAAAGACAAACTTATGGGAAATTGGACGAGCTTTCCGGTAAAAAGATTTACGAGACTGAAAAACCAAGTCTGTCATA